>NC_058520.1:270119337-270129337 GCF_904849725.1 Hordeum vulgare subsp. vulgare
TTGTCCATGACCGTGGACACGGCTAATCGATTAGGTTTGAGTACTCTGCAGAGTTTTGCACACGTTCCACACAAGATTTGATCGCCTCCGAGTATGTCCTCGCACTTCAGGGTGTTTGAAGAATGATCAAAACATGGTCTTTCAACGGGTCCCTCTGAATCCCTGTCGGTGCCCATCCATTCCTACCGTTCGTCTACATCTGCTAGCACCGCCTGTCCAGAGTCGCCGCGTTGTCCAACCAAGCCAGAGCCCATAATGACTTGTGGCTATGCAGGTAAGCCTTGGGTCTTGAAGTCTCCGTCCGTCCCTTTGAGCCAGGGTGAAGCTTTCCGCAGGATGACATGGCCTCTCCAGCATCCCGGGCATCCACTGGGTTTTCCAGGGAGCCGATCAACCGTCCTTCACCCAGAGTTGCATTGCGTCCGAGGTCTTGAAAATCTTGTCTTAGTCCGGTCTTGATTATTATATCAATCTCGCATCACTCGTGGTATACACTCAACCGATAACCCGTCTACTCAAGCGTAGCATTAAGAAATTGTCGTCCCGGGGCCAAGTGTCGGGGTGTTGTGTTCCTACCACATGATACTACTCTTACACTAAAGTTTCCAAGTACCTAGGAAGCATGCAAATTGGGCAAAGAAGGTGATCTACCATGCATTGAAAACATAGGTAAAATAACATGATCAAAGATGACTTGCCTGGTGATGTTGACGAAGGAGAATTTCTCGAGAAATAACTTGATAGACTACTCGTCACTCTCCGATGAAATCTATATAACAAACATATAATTCTCATAAGCACTCATACTAGCAATCATTCTAACAAAAGAGAGAGCGAAATAGGAATTTGAAGGAAACTTCAAATAAGACTAGGGAGTCTTCTACTACATCAAACACTAAATAGTTTTCGTTCTAACTGAAAATAATAGCAAGGAACTAAGATATAAGTTTAACGAAGATAAAATAAAGTGTTTTTCACAAAATTATTTGAAAGTATTCCCAAACGGGATTTTGAAACAACAGTGAAAACAATTGCACGTTACTATGGAGCTAGAATTGATTTAATGAAAACAAATAAAAATAAAATAAAAACTTGTTGCAAAACTACTGTTAACTAACATAAACAAAACAATGATAATCTTTCTGAAATAATAAAGAAAGTATTTTAAAACAAAAGTAGAAAATGAATTAGCCGAAATCCTAAAAGCGGTGAAACAGAAATTGTTTCACATGAAATAATGAGTTACGATACTCAAACAAATCTGAAATTTTTACCACTGATACATAAGATCACTAACGATCAGTACCAAAAGGAATCAAATTAAAAGCTATTTTTAATCTCCTGGAATAGGCAAATCAAGGTTTAAACCAAATATTCTCTAACTTATATTTAAAAATTTCAAACATAGACAAATTGTATGTTTTTAAAAACTACAGGAAATTTGTGAGCTAGTGGAAAAACAATCAATGTCATTGGACTTTGGAATAAAAAGTTGTGGCCAAAACAAGATTGAAAGTTGCTGTTTTTTTCCAGTTTAGACAGAAAAAGCTACAGCTACTAGTATCTAACAGGGGTACACGTGGCAAGCTGCGGTGGTGTTTGTTGCATGGCTTCGGGCAAATGGCTGACGCTAAGGAAAAGTTGCTGGTTAAAACTTAAGTGACAGAATAACCCACTGGTTTTCTGAGATAAACCGAAGGGGTATGGATGATCTAATCCTGGCCGTTGCATGAAGATCTAAGGGCTAAAGGAGATAACATGCAATATAGTAGAGAGAGGGGAGGGAGAGACTACCTTGCTGACCGTGGCTGGGCAATGCTTGCACCGGCGAGGTGGAGGAGATGGCGTCACCGACGAGGGGGAGAGGGAGCTCCGGGGCAGTGGGGAAGAGGCGGCGGCGGCGGGGTCCTTCTCCTCCGCGGGGGAGGCGTCGGGCGGCTCGGGGCAGCTCGGGTGAGGCTCCTGGAGGCGAGGGTGCTGCTCCTATGGGATGTCGAAGGTGGGCAGTGGCTGCAGCTCGTGGAGGCGGGTGGGGGGAGGTGCAGCAGGGGGTGGAGGGGTGGCGGGGTTGGCAAGGGGCGGCGGTGGAGGGGTGCAGTGGCTCGGGTGGTGCTGGGGGTGCTCCTGGCCGAAGGTGGCTGTCGGCGGGTGGCGCAGGGCTAGGGCGGCGGCGAGGGGAGAGGGAGGCGGCGGCGGTGGTGGGAACGGGGGTGGCGGTGGAGGCACTTATATAGGCCAGGGAGAGGGGAACTATGGAAGGAGAGGGAGCACTTGGGGTAGGGGATCGCTGGGTTTGGGGGAGGGGCTCGGTCGTGAGCAGGGAATAGGAAAGAGACGAGGGAGAACAAAGAAAGGAAGGTGACGACGTGGCGAGGAGAGGGACTCGGGTGGGGAGGTCCACTTGGCAGTGAGGAGGAGGGAGGCAAAAGGCAGGGGGCGGCAGCAGGTTTCAAGGGATTCGATCCCAGGGAAAAAAGGGCTCGGGCCAGTGGCGGTTAAAGAAAAAGATTTTCCCTTTTTTTAAGCCTTTCCAAACAGAAAAATATAAAAGCCAAAAAGAAAATAAATCAGTATATTTATATATGATATTATATATATAAAAAAACAGAAAAAGAATCTCTACCCGAATAACTTTTTATTAAAGCCAAAATAAAAACTTAAAAAAAATGTTTTTTTCAGAAATTCCCAAATTTGCTATTTCTTTTTGCAATTATTTTTGCAAAAGAATTTTGGGTTTTCTTTGCTCAATTATTTCAAAAATTCCCGTATGGTGGAGGGTCATTTTCCTCCGCTCTCTCTCTTGCGTGCAAGAGAGTTTTCCCCGGACATTTCTCGCGCGATGGAAAAATGGAAAAGCAAAAGAATTCAACGCAAATATCTCCGTTCAAATTCTGTATAATTGAAGAAGTCATGTCATCTTCTCTCGTTGCTTTTAAAAGCTTGAATTTGAATTTCCCGGAGAAGGGGAAAGTCATTTTATTCCCTCTCATTCGAAAGTTTCGAAAAGTTTCAGATTTCACACAAGTTTCAGTCACTCAGCAAACAAACAAACAATCAATCTAATAATTATATTAACATTCCAAAATTTATAATTTTGGGATGTTACAAACTACCACACTTAAAATGAATCTCGTCCTCGAGATTCGAAGAGGCTAGAAAGAAAGGTTAGGGTTTGGGGGTCTTCTAACAAATCCAACTTCCGGCAAGGTGTGATGCTACCACACTTAAAATGAGAGATACTGGTCCCTCAAAATGCTTTAACGATCCTCTGGGGTTTTGGCATCTGACTCCTCACAGTCTTCATATTAAATCCTTTAATGATGCTCTTCCATTATACTCACAACGTTTCCATTAAAATGAGGGTCCTTCTGTTGATATAAGCTTCTTCCTTTACTGGGTCTTCTTAACTGACAGTCTCGTGATCAATTCTAAATAACCTATCGATGATTCTCATGGTGGTCTACCATTTGTGGTTATCCTGCAGAGAGAGGGGTCTTGGTTTCATTCTCACCGTAAAATTTCCTACGCGTGACAACAAATGCCATGTACATGGGGCTTTCATCATACCATTCTAAGGCTTAAACAAAAGCTTCAAAGAACGTCGTCTCTCACTATGGGTAAGTCTCTCAGACTTACCATTCCGAATAGCAAGAGAATGATAATAGTAAGTCGTCATGGTGGCCAAGCCATGTCGCACTAAAATCATTACCTTGTATAAGGCTTAGTGAATCTCGTATTCTAACACTTGGGCATCCTCAAAATCGTTGCAGAAATTCTCTTGTCCACGAACGAAGTTCGGATAATCCATTGGTTCTGCAAGATGAACAAAGCATCTATCATTTCTTCACAACTCTCAGGTTTTCGTATGCTCCTAAGAAAACGTTTGCTGATCCATCACAACTTCTTCCATAAATCATATCCATTTCATAATCAATCCTTTATTACATCCTTAATTTATCCTCAAAAACTCCAATTCAAAAGTACTTTATTACAAATGCTGCCATCCATATTGTTCAGTATGGTCAAGCATTTCTGCCAACTTCATTCCTCGGCCTCTCTTGGAGGTACTTTAGCTCCACTCGAACTTTCCGAGGTGTTCCTTGAAATCATCCATCTTTTGCTTCATAATGGTGGCCATTAGCTTCATCTCCATCATCTCTGCACGTACTTCACTCAGGTATTCCTGGGTATGACGGAGTCTTACTTCAAGTATTTCTCCGATCTGACGTATGGCTTCCATGGCAGCTTCACGAACAGCATCAAAGAAGGTTGCTCGTGGTACACGTGAAATGAAAAAGTATTGCCCCATAGTGTTTGGACAAACTCCTTTCACATGGTGGAGGTGTACTTCCACATACCAAAGTTCCACTCCATTTTCCATGAATGGGTAGCCTTTGTAGACTGCATCTCCTTCAAGGTGAATGTGCTTCATCATGTCCTTCAGGATTTTTGGGTAATCATGATCACTGGTCAGGGTCATGATCGTTTCTGGGCCCTTGAGGAATGACTCGTAGAGAGTTGTCATCTGCAGGTGTCAGTAAATAGGTACTCAGAGGGATGTATATGTCTCCTTGGTAATCATGGTACACTCATACTCAATGGTTCCTGTGGGTTTACCGATTACTACCACACTTAAATGAATCATACTCATGCCTGCATAGAGCATATTTTCTCATATCCGTCATAATTGTTCAGAGATCTTTGCTCGTAGAGAAACAACGCATACAGTTTCAACACAGGCAATCATGAGACAATAAATTCCATTTATTCATGATGTTATTACAATCTCAGGGACTTCTGTTACAAAAATTTCACCCCATGATCTCTTGAAAACAAGAGTGCTTCAGATTACACTTATTGCCGTGGTCAAAACATAACTACTCCATTCTAGCTTTCTTCCTTTGCGGACAATCGCTAGCAAAATGTCATGCTTCCTTGCAACAAAAGCAAATGAGTTCTGACCAGTCTCGAGGCTTCTTAGCTTCTGCTTTTGCTCCTTGGATTCCCGGCTTCCTTCCTAAGCACGTGTATTTGTGGTGGCCAAATTTCATACACTTGTAACATCTCACATGACTCAGGTCTATGTCTGCAGAGATTTGGATCTTCCGAGGGTACTTTCTCTTCTTTCCGGACTCCTTTATTTTGGCCAGTTCTTCTGTTTCAAGTGGATCAAACTCCACTTTTTTTTTCCGTCGGGAAGTTTCCCAGATACTCTTGGCTTCTCTTCGTGCAGTCCTGTGAATAATGTCCTTCTTCTCCACATGAGTAGCCTGCATTGGAGAAAAAATCTGGTCAGACCTTGTCATCAGGGTCTTCAATATTTTCGTTCATCATCGGCTCTTCTAGAATCTTCTTCTTGAGGGTTTCCTTCACTGCATCTTTCTGCTGCTTGACAACCTGTTGCACCTTGGGGTAAATGTGACACTGAGCTGGGTAGTGGGTGGTTCCTTCACACAAGAAACAAGTCACCTGAGTACTTGGGCACTCCTCAGCTAGGTGATTTCCTTCACAATGAGTGCATCCATCCTTGTGTTCTTCGTGGGTGTGTCCTATTTCTCCACAGATCTTGCATGCACAAGTCTTCTCCTTCGGATTATCATAGCACTTCCGAATGAGACGGGATCTTAACAGAGTCCTCTTGAATTCGTCCCAGGTTTCTGCTCCACTAAATCCTTGAATGGCATGATGCATTTTCCACCAGATTGCAGCACTTTGTGTAAAGTACTGAAGAGCGTGTTCCACTTCATACTTCCTTGAGATCAAGTTGCTCCCGAAATGGTTCTCCATGGTTTGAATCCATATATCAGCCTCCAGCTGGGTCATTGGTCCCGAGACTACAAGTCCAGCTTCATACTCCATTTGGTAGGGTTGAGGTTTTGGGGATGCGACGGGTAAGAGAGGGAGGAAGATACACACAATACAAACACTATTTTTGAGAATAAATTTTAGTTGTGGCCGTCAGAAAACACACACCAATGACGGCTCACAAATCATCGTATCTAACGTGGGTACATAAAAGGGGTTTGGACTTCTAATGGTCATATAATTATTCGTACACTTCAGGGTCTTTGAGTTTTTCGGGTCTTGAGAGTCTTCAATGGGTGCAGCTTCAATTCTTCAAATGCACGATGAAATCCTCTTTACTATGAAGTAGAACTCCGTTGATTCTTCATGAGGTCGAAGGGGTAAGGGGATTGTATAACTATTTGAGGTGAGAGGGAACATTTGATGAAATCAGAAGGGATGAGAAGTAAAAGGTGTTGTTGAAAATAATTTTTTTGAGAGATCCTATCCTAAGAAATTTCCAGTTTCTAGGGTCACGTCCTACAGTCAACATGTGCTCTGATACCATCTCTGTAGCGACCCGACTCAAAACGAGTCAAGCTTCTGTGTTTCTGTGCCATCCCTGGATCAGTATGCTGGCACACACAGTACATCAATGTATATATCAAAGTGCAATCACATGTAACTAGCATAAAACTGATATATACCTTAAATATCTCAGCGGAAGCAGTCAAGGGAGTGGAGTCCCAATAAACACCAACGGCAAGTTGAGTGTAGACCGTAACCCTGAATCGTACTCTTACTCGTCGAAGAAAAATATCTGCAACATAAGACGTTGCAGCCGTGTAGGTCAGCATATTGAATATGCCGACAAGTCACATATGAGAAGGGGGTAAAATATCATCTATACTATATGCTTATATGGCAGGTGGTGTTGTAAGTTTTAGCGTAAAGCAAATTTTCTCCTACAACAAGAGAGGGGCTAAAAGCAAAAAGTTACTACATTGTTGGTTGTTAAAGAGATGGTTCCGCCAACCAGTTCTCGTACCCATGTTGTCAATAATTACCCTCATCAAATAGATTTAATGGTGTTGAGAAATCCAGATAACTTCAGTTCCTTTGGCTCAAGTTGTCCATGACCGTGGACACGGCTAATCGATTAGGTTTGAGTACTCTGTAGAGTTTTGCACACGTTCCCCACAAGATTTGATCGCCTCCGAGTATGTCCTCGCACTTCAGGGTGTTTGAAGACCGGATGATCAAAACATGGTCTTTCAACGGGTCCCTCTGAATCCCTGTCGGTGCCCATCCATTCCTACCGTTCGTCTACATCTGCTAGCACCGCCTGTCCAGAGTCGCCGCGTTGTCCAACCAAGCCAGAGCCCATAATGACTTACTGACCGTGGCTGGGCAGTGCTACCTTACTGACCGTGGCTGGGCAGTGCTTGCACCGGCGAGGTGGAGGAGATGGCGTCGCCGGCGAGGGGGAGAGGGAGCTCCGGGGCAGTGGGGAAGAGGCGGCGGCGGGGGGTCCTTCTCCTCGGCGGGGGAGGCGTCGGGCGGCTCGGGGTAGCTCGGGCGGGGCTCCTGGAGGCGAGGGTGCTCCTCCTATGGGGTGCCGAAGGTGGGCAGTGGCTGCAGCTCATGGAGGCGGGGGGGGGGAGGTGCAGCAGGGGGGTGGAGGGGTGGCGGGGTGGCAAGGAGAGGGAGCACTTGGGGTAGGGGATCGCTGGGTTTGGGGGAGGGGCTCGGTCGTGAGCAGGGAATAGGAAAGAGATGAGGGAGAAGAAAGAAAGGAAGGTGACGACGTGGGGAGGAGAGGGACTCGGGTGGGGAGGTCCACTTGGCAGCGAGGAGGAGGGAGGGAAAAGGCAGGGGGCGGCAGCAGGTTTCAAGGGATACGATCCCAGGGAAAAAAAGGGCGCGGGCCAGTGGCGGTTCAAGAAAAAGATTTTTCCTTTTTTGTAAGCCTTTCCAAACAGAAAAATATATTTTGTTGTTGTTGTTGTTGTTGTTGTTGAGATTGTTGTCGCTGTTGTCGTTTATGTCGTTGTTGTCATTGTTGTTGTTATCGTTCTTGTCGTTGTTCTCGTCATTGTCATTGTTGTCGTCGTCGTCATCTTTATTTTTGTTGTTGGTTATGTTGTTGTTGTTGTTGTTGTTGTTGCTGTCATTGATGTCGTTGTTGTCGCTATTGTCGTAGTTGTTGTTGTCATTGTTGTTGTCGTTGTTCCCGTCATTGTCGTTGTTGTCGTAGTTGTTGTAGTAGTAGTAGTAGTTGTCGTGGTCGTCGTCGTCATTGTTGTTGTTGGTGTTGTTGTTGTTGTTGATGTCATCGTCATTGTTGTTGTTGATGTCATTGTTGTTGATGTCGTTGTTGTTGTTGAGATTGTTGTCGCTGTTGTCGTTTATGTCATTGTTGTTGTTATCGTTCTTGTCGTTGTTCTCGTCATTGTCATTGTTGTCGTCGTCGTCATCTTTATGTTTGTTGTTGGTTATGTTGTTGTTGTTGTTGTTGTTGTTGTTGCTGTCATTGATGTCGTTGTTGTCGCTATTGTCGTAGTTGTTGTTGTCATTGTTGTTGTCGTTGTTCCCGTCATTGTCGTTGTTGTCGTAGTTGTCGTAGTAGTAGTAGTAGTAGTTGTCGTCATCGTCGTCGTCGTCGTCGTTGTTGTTGGTGTTATTTTTGTTGCTGATGTCGTTGTTGTTGTTTTGATGTTGTTGTCCTCGTCATTGTCGTCGTCGTCGTCGTTGTTAATGTTGTTGTTGTTGTTTTGTTGTTGTTATTATTGTCGTCGTCCTCGCCTTGATCGTCGTCGTCGCCTTCATCGTCGTCGTTGTCGTCATTGTTTTGTCGTCGTCATCATTGTCGTCTTAGTTGTTGTTGTTGTTGTAGTTGTTGTTGTTTTTGTTGTTGTTGTTGTTGTGGTTATTATTGTTGTTGTTGTTGTTGTTGTTGTTGTTGTTGTTGTTGTGGTTGCTGCTGCTGCTGATGTTGCTGTTGTTGTCCTTGTTGCTGTCGTTGTCATCATCTTCGTTGGTGTTGTTGTTTTTGTTGTTGTTGTTGTTGTTGTTATTGTCATTGTTCTCGTCATTGTCATTGCCGTCGTCGTCGTCGTCGTCATTGTCATCGTCGATGTTATTGTTCTTGTTTTTGTCGTTGTCGTTGTTGTTGTCCTTGTCATTGTTGTTGTTGTTGTTGCTGTCATTTTTGTTGTTGTTGTTGGTGGTGGTGTGGTTGTTGTTGTTGTTGTTGTTGTTGTTGTTATTGTCGTTGTCATCATCTTCGGTGTTGTTGTTGTTGTTGTCGTTGGTGGTGGTGATGGTGGTGGTGGTGGTGGTGTTGTTGTTGTTGTTGTTGCTGACATTGTTGTTGTCGTTGTTCTTGTTGTTGTTTGTTTGTTTTGTTGTTGTTGTTGTTGTTGTTGTTGTTCTTGTTCTTGTTGTTGTTGTTGTTGTTGAGATTGTTGTCGCTGTTGTCGTTTATGTCGTTGTTCTCATTGTTGTTGTTATCGTTCTTGTCGTTGTTCTCGTCATTGTCATTGTTGTCGTCGTCGTCATCTTTATTTTAGTTGTTGGTTATGTTGTTGTTGTTGTTGTTGTTGTTGTTGTTGTTGCTGTCATTGATGTCGTTGTTGTCGCTATTGTTGTAGTTGTTGTTGTCATTGTTGTTGTCGTTGTTCCCGTCATTGTCGTTGTTGTCGTAGTTGTCGTCGTAGTAGTAGTAGTTGTTGTCGTCATCGTCGTCGTCGTTGTTGTTGTTGGTGTTGTTGTTGTTGCTGATGTCATTGTTGTTTTTTGATGTTGTTGTCCTCGTCATTGTCGTCGTCGTCGTTGTTAATGTTGTTGTTGTTTTGTTGTTGTTGTTATTGTCGTCATCGTCGCCTTGATCGTCGTCGTCGCCTTCATCATCGTCGTTGTCGTCATTGTTGTTGTCGTCGTCGTCATTGTCGTCTTTGTTGTTGTTGTTGTTGTTGTTGTTGTTGTTGTTGTTGTTGTTGTTGTTGTTGTTGTTGTTGTTGTTGTGGTTATTATCGTTATTGTCGTCGTCGTTCTCATCGACATCATGGTCGTCATCGTCTCGTTATTGTCGTCGTCGTTGTTGTCGTTATTATTGTCGACGTTGTTATCATCGTCGTCGTCATCGTCATCATCGTCTACATCGTCTTCATTGTCGTCGTTATTGTTGTCGTTGTTGTTGTTGTTGTTGTTGTTG
>NC_058520.1:270136837-270151837 GCF_904849725.1 Hordeum vulgare subsp. vulgare
TGTGCGACCATTGGCTATTATGGGCTCTGGCTTAGTTGATCAGTCGTGGAAACCTTACCCACATGTGCCAGCTGATGTAGCTATGATAGGTGGGATGGGCCTCCTGTGAGACTAGGTGACTGCTTCTGAAAGACTTCGTCTCAATCTTCGGGTTGGGTCCAGTGGGTACAGCGTACTAACCTCTACAGAGTGTATAAACTAATCATGATTAGCCGTGTCCCCGGTTATGGACAATTTTGAGCAGCTAGGCCATTACAGTTGTTGGATGATCTTGACAGATGACACACTTAATAAAACTTGGTGGGAAACTTACTGATGGTAATAGGTTGGAGTTGGTGAGGCCAATTCAACCATATGTGTGTTATTGTAGCAAAAAAACTAAAACTTGACTATTAGGTAGCTATGAGGATAAAATCAGCTTTCTGCAAAATGACCATCAGCCTTTCTCTTGTTATACTATGCATATACATGTAGGTCTGTTATATTACTTTTCCTGTGTAACTTGCCAATACATTCAAAGTATTGACCTATATGGCTGCAACGTATCATGTTGCAGGATATTCAGACGAGGAGTAAGGTACCGTTAGGGTCGCGAGTCTTCACTCAACATCGCCAGTGGGCTATGATGCGACTCATCGTTATTATTCTGCTACTTTTCCACTGTTTGATAGAATAAAGCTAGCTAAGTGTTATGCAGATTGTTATACTTTATAAATTCTGGATCATACGTTGTAACAAATGATGCACTTGCTATATCTGGTTTTCATCTATACTGTGTGTGCTAGCGAGTCGATCCAGGGACTAGCACAGTAAAGCACAGAGACTAAAATCCTCCGAGCTTTGGTCGTTCCATTGTTGTTGTTGTTGTTATTCTCGTTGTCGTAGTTGTCGTCCTTGTCGTCATCGTTTTCATCATCGTCGTCCTCGTCGTCGATGTCTATGTCATCGTCGTCGTCGTCGTCGTTGCTGTTTTTTCCATTGTTCTCGTTTTTGTTGTAGTAGTAGTTGTTGTTGTCGTTGTTCTCGTCGTAGTCGTTGTTGTCATTGTTATCGTCGTTGTTGTTGTCGTTGCTGCTGTTGTCGTTGCTCTCGATGTTCTCATTGTTTTTTTGTTATTGTTGTTGTCATAGTTGTCAATGTTGTCGTTGTTGTCGTGATTGTCATCGTTGTCGTTGTTGCCATCGTTTTCGTCATCGCCATCGTCGTCGTCATCGTCGTCGTCGTCGTCGTTGTTGTTGTTGTTGTTGTTGTTTTCATCGTCGTCGTGGTTGTCATTGATGTCATTGCTGTTGTTGTTGTCGGTGATGTCGTGGTTGTAATTGTTGTTGTTGTTGTTGTTGTTGTTGTTGTTGTTGTTGTGGTCGTTGTCGTTGTTGTCGTGATTGTCATCGTTGTCGTTGTTGCCATTGTTTTCATCGTCGACATCGTTGTCGTCGTCGTCGACGACGTCGTCATTGTCGTTGTTGTTGTTGTTGTTGTTGTTGTTGTTGTTGTTGTTGTCGTCGTCGTCGTCGTGGTGTTTGTCATTGATGTCATTGTTGTTGTTGTTGTTGGGGATGTCGTGGTTGTCATTGTGGTCGTCGTCGTTGTTGTTGTTGTTGTTGTTGTTGTCGTTGTTGTCACTGTTGTCACTGTTGTCGTTGTTTTTATTGTCGTTGCTGTCATTGTTCTCGTCATTGTCGTTGTTGCCGTTGTTTTCGTCATCATCGTCATCGTCATAGTCGTAGTCGTCGTCGTCGTTGTTGTTGTTGTTGTTGTCGTTGTTGTCATTGTTGTTGTTGTTGTTGTTGTTGTTGTTGTTGTTGTTCTTGTTGTTGCTATTGTTGTTGTTGTCGTCGTCTTCTTCTTCTTTGGTGTTGTTGTTGTTGTTCTTGTTGTTGTTGTCGTTGTCGTTGTTGTCGTTAATGTTTCTGTTGTCATTGTTGTTGTTATCGTTCTTATCGTTGTTCTCGTCATTGTCGTTGTTGTCGTCGTTGTCGTCGTTATTATTGTGGTTCTTGTTGTTTTTTTTTGTTGTTGTTGTAGTTGTTGTTGTAGTTGTTGTCGTCGTCGTCGTTGTCGTCTTTGTTCTTGTTGTTGTTGTTGTTGTTGTTGTTGTTGTCGCTGTTGCCATTGTTGTCATTCTTGTCGTCGTTGTTTTCGTCATCGTTGTTGTCATTGTTCCCGTCACTATTGTGGTTGTTGTCGCCGTCATCGTCGTTGTTGTTGTTGTTGTTGTTGTTGTTGTTATTGTTGTTGTTGTTCTTGTTCTTGTTGTTGTTATTGTTGTTGTTGTTGTTGTTGTTGTTGTTGTTGTTGTTGTTATTATTATATACATCGTTGTTGTCGTCTTCGTTGTTTTTGTTGTTGTTGTTGTTGTCGTTGTTGTTGTAGTCGTCGTGGTTGTCGTTGTTGTTGTAGTCGTCGTGGTCGTCATCGTTGTTGTTGTTGTTTTTTTTGTTGTTGTTGTTGTTGTTGTTGTTGTTGTTGTCGTTATTGTCGTCGTCGTCGTCGTCGTCATCATCGTCGTCATCGTCTCGTTATTGTCGTCGTCGTGGTGGTCGTTATTATTGTCGACGTTATTATCATCGTCGTCGTCATCGTCATCATGGTCGACATCGTCTTCATTGTCGTCGTTATTGTTGTCGTTGTTGTTGTTGTTGTTTCTATTGTTGTTGCTGTTGTTCTTGTTCTGGTTCTTGTTGTTGTTGTCATCATCGTCTTCGCTTTTCATGTTGTTGTTCTTGTTGTTCTTATTGTTGTTCTTGTTGTTCTTGTTATTGTTTCTGTTGTTCTTGTTGTTGTCGCTGATATCGTTGTTGTCGTTGTTGTTGTTCTTGTTCTTGTTGTTGTCATTGTTGTCGTTAATGTCGTTGTTGTCATTGTTGTTGTTATCGTTTTTGTCATTGTTCTCGTCATTGTCGTTGTTGTCATCGTCGTCATCGTTATTTTTGTTGTTGTTGTTGTTGTTGTTGTTGTTGTTGTTGTTGTTGTTGTTGTTGTTGTTGTTGTTTATGTTGTTGTTAATGTCGTTGTTGTCGTTGTTGTCGCTATTTTCATTGTTGTTGTTGTCATCGTTGTTGTCGTAGTTGTTGTCGTCGTAGTAGTAGTAGTCGTCGTCATCGTCGTTGTCATCGTTGTCATCGCCGTTGTGGTTGTTGGTGGTGTTGTTGTTGCTGATGTCATTGTTGTTGTTTTGATGTTGTTGTCCTCGTCGTTGTCGTCGTCGTCGTTGTTGATGTTGTTGTTGTTGTTTTTGTTGTTGTTGTTGTCGTCGTCGTGGCCATCTTCGTCGTTGTCGCCTTCATCATCGTCGTCGTCGTCCTTGTTGTTGTCGTCGTCGTCGTCATTGTCGTCTTCATTGTTGTTGTTGTTGTTGTTGTTGTTGTTGTTGTTGTTGTTGTCGTCGTCGTCATCGTCATCATCGTCGTCATCGTCTTCATTGTCATCGTTATTGTCGTCGTCGTGGTTGTCGTTATTATTGTGATCGTTACTATCATCGTCGTCTTCATCGTCTTCATTGTCGTCGTTATTGTTGTCGTCGTCGCCGTCGTCGTCGTCATTGTTGTTGTTGTTGTTGTTGTTGTTTCTATTGTTGTTGTTGTTGTTCTTGTTCTTGTTGTTGTTGTTGTCGTCGTCGTCTTCGCTTCTCATGTTGTTGTTCTTGTTGTTCTTGTTGTTCTTGTTATTGTTTCTGTTGTTCTTGTTGTTGTCGTTGATATCGTAGTTGTCGTTATTGTCGCTGTTGTCGTCGTCGTCGTTGTTGTTGTTGTTGATGATGTCGCTTTTGACGTTGTTGACGTTCTTATCGTTGCCATTGTTGTTGTCGTGGTTGTGGTTGTTCTCGTCGTTGTTCTTATTTTCGTCATTGTCGTCATCGTCGTCGTCGTCATTGTTGTTGTTGTTGTTGTTGTTGTTGTTGTTGTTGTTGTTGTTGTTGTTGTTATGCCTATTGTTGTTGTTGTGGTTGTCATCATCGTCTTCGTAGTCGTCGTCGTCATCGACATCGTTGTCGTCCTTGTCCTTGTTGTCGTCGACATTCTTGTTGTTGTTGTTGTTGTTATTGGTGTTGTTGATGTTTTTGTTGTTGTTGTTGTCGTCGTCCTCGTCATCATCATTGTCATCGTCATTCTCGTCTTCTTCGTTGTTGTTGTTGTTGTAGTAGTAGTACTAGTTGTTGTAGTAGTAGTAGTAGTAGTAGTAGTAGTTGTTGTTGTTGTTGTTGTTGTCGTTGTTGTTGCCGTTGTTGTCGTTGTTTTTGTTGTTATCGTTGTTCTAGTCATTGTCGTTGTTATCGTCGTTGTCGTCGTCGTCATCGTAGTCATTGTCGATTTCGTCGTCATCGTCGTCGTTGTTGTTGTTGTTGCTTCTGTTGTTGCTTCTGTTGTTTTGTTTGTTGTCATCGTCATTGTCGTCGTCTTCGTTGTCGTTGTTGTTATTGTTGTTGTGGTGGTTGTTGTTGTTGTTGTTGTCGTCGTCGTCGTCGTCGTTGTCGTCGTCATCGTCGTCATCGTCTTCATTGTTGTCGTTGTCGTCGTCGTCGTTGTTGTTGTTGATGTTGTTGTTGTGGTTGGGGTTGTTGTTGTTGTTGTTGTTGTTGTTGTCGTCGTCGTGGCCATCTTCGTCGTTGTCGCCTTCATCATCGTCGTCGTCGTCCTTGTTGTTGTCGTCGTCGTCGTCATTGTCGTCTTCATTGTTGTTGTTGTTGTTGTTGTTGTTGTTGTTGTTGTTGTTGTTGTTGTCGTCGTCGTCATCGTCATCATCGTCGTCATCGTCTTCATTGTCATCGTTATTGTCGTCGTCGTGGTTGTCGTTATTATTGTGATCGTTACTATCATCGTCGTCTTCATCGTCTTCATTGTCGTCGTTATTGTTGTCGTCGTCGCCGTCGTCGTCGTCATTGTTGTTGTTGTTGTTGTTGTTGTTGTTTCTATTGTTGTTGTTGTTGTTCTTGTTCTTGTTGTTGTTGTTGTCGTCGTCGTCTTCGCTTCTCATGTTGTTGTTCTTGTTGTTCTTGTTGTTCTTGTTATTGTTTCTGTTGTTCTTGTTGTTGTCGTTGATATCGTAGTTGTCGTTATTGTCGCTGTTGTCGTCGTCGTCGTTGTTGTTGTTGTTGATGATGTCGCTTTTGACGTTGTTGACGTTCTTATCGTTGCCATTGTTGTTGTCGTGGTTGTGGTTGTTCTCGTCGTTGTTCTTATTTTCGTCATTGTCGTCATCGTCGTCGTCGTCATTGTTGTTGTTGTTGTTGTTGTTGTTGTTGTTGTTGTTGTTGTTGTTGTTGTTGTTATGCCTATTGTTGTTGTTGTGGTTGTCATCATCGTCTTCGTAGTCGTCGTCGTCATCGACATCGTTGTCGTCCTTGTCCTTGTTGTCGTCGACATTCTTGTTGTTGTTGTTGTTGTTATTGGTGTTGTTGATGTTTTTGTTGTTGTTGTTGTCGTCGTCCTCGTCATCATCATTGTCATCGTCATTCTCGTCTTCTTCGTTGTTGTTGTTGTTGTAGTAGTAGTACTAGTTGTTGTAGTAGTAGTAGTAGTAGTAGTAGTAGTTGTTGTTGTTGTTGTTGTTGTCGTTGTTGTTGCCGTTGTTGTCGTTGTTTTTGTTGTTATCGTTGTTCTAGTCATTGTCGTTGTTATCGTCGTTGTCGTCGTCGTCATCGTAGTCATTGTCGATTTCGTCGTCATCGTCGTCGTTGTTGTTGTTGTTGCTTCTGTTGTTGCTTCTATTGTTTTGTTTGTTGTCATCGTCATTGTCGTCGTCTTCGTTGTCGTTGTTGTTATTGTTGTTGTGGTGGTTGTTGTTGTTGTTGTCGTCGTCGTCGTCGTCGTCGTCATCGTCGTCATCGTCTTCATTGTTGTCGTTGTCGTCGTCGTCGTTGTTGTTGTTGATGTTGTTGTTGTGGTTGGGGTTGTTGTTGTTGTTGTTGTTGTCGTTGTCGTTGTTGTTCTTGTTGCAGTTGTTGCTGTTGTTGTTGTTCTTGTTATTGTTGTTGCTGTTGTTATTGTTGTTGTTATCATTGTTGTCGTTGTTCTCGTCATTGTCGTTGTTCTCGTCATTATCGTTGTTGTCGTTGTTGTCGTCCTCGTCGTTGTTCTCATTGTTGTCGTTGTTGTCGTCCTCGTCGTCGTTCTCGTCCTCGTTCTCGTCGTCGTCCTTGTTGTTGTCGTTGTTGTTATTGTTGTTGTTGTTGTTGTTGTTGTTGTTGTTGTTGTTGCTCCTGTTGTTGTTGTTGGTGGTGGTTGTGTCGTTGTTGTCGATGTTGTCGTTGTTGCTGCTATTGTCGTCGTCGTTGTTGTTGTTGTTGTTATCGTTGTTGTCATTGCTCCCGTCATTGTCGTTGTTGTCTTAGTAGTCGTCGTCGTCGTCATATTCGCCGCCGTTGTCGTCGTTGTCGTCATCGTTTGTTGTTGGTGGTGGTGGTGTTGTTGTTGTTGTTGTTGTGCTTGTTGTTGTCGTTGTCGTTGTCGTTGTCGTTGTTGTTGTTGTTGTCGTTTTTGTTGTTGTTGTTGTTGTTGTTGTTGTCGTCGTCGTCGTCGTCGTCGTTGTTGTTGTTCTCGTCGTTGTCGTTGTTGTCATCAAAGTTGTCATCATTGTTGTTTTTGTTTCCTTAGTTGTCATTGTTCTCAACGTTGTCCTCGTTGTCGTTCTTGTCATCATTGTCATCTTCAATGTCGTCGTCGTCGTCGTTGTTGTTGTCGTTGTGGTGGTGGTGGTGGTGTTGGTGGTGGTTGTTCTTATTGTTTTTGTTATTGTTGTTGTTGTTGTTGTTGTTGTTGTCGTTGTTGTCGTCCTTGTCGTCATCGTTGTCATCAACGTCGTCGTCGTCTTTGACTTCCTTGTCATCGTCGTCAACATCGTCGTTGCTATTTTAGCCATTGTTATCGTTTTTGTCGTAGTAGTAGGTGTTGTTGTTGTTGTCGTTGTTGTTCTCGTCATAGTCGTTGTTATCATCGTCGTTGTTGTTGTCGTTGTTGTCGCCGTTGTCATTACTCTGGATGTTGTCATTGTTTTTTGGTTATTCTTGTTGTCGTAGTCTTCATTGTTGTCGTTGTTGTCGTGATTGTCATCGTCGTCGTTGTTGCCATCGTTGTCGTCGTCATCATCGTCATCGTTTTTGTTGTTGTTGTTGTTGTTGTCGTCGTCGTTGTCGTGGTTGTCGTTGATGTCATTGTTGTTGTTGTTGTGTGTGATGTAGTTGTTGTCATTGTTGTTGTCGTCGTCGTCGCCGTCGTCGTCGTTGTTGTTGTTGTTGTTGTTGTTGTTGTTGTTGTTGTTGTCGGTGTTGTCGTTGTTGCCATTGTTGTCGTTGTTATCGTTGTTGATATTGTCGTTGTTGTCATTGTTCTCGTCATTGTCATCGTCGTCGTCGTCGTCGTCGTCGTTGTTGTTGTTGTTGTTGTTGTTGTTGTTGTGGTTGTCGTCTTCGTCGTTGTGGGTGTTGTTGCTGTTTTTGCGGTTGATGTCATTTTTGTCATCGTTGTCGTTGTTTTCATTGTTGTTATTGTCGTTGTTGTCGCTGTTGTCGTTGTTGTCGCTGTTGTCCTTGTTTTCGTTGCTGTAGTTATTGTCGTTGTTTTCATTGTTCTCGTCATTGTCGTTGTTGTCATTGTTGTTGTTATCGTTCTTATCGTTGTTCTCGTCGTTTTTGTCGTCTTCGTCGTCGTCGTCGTTTCCATCGTCGTCGTTGTTGTTGTTGTCGTCGTCATCGTGGTTGCCGTTGATGTCGCTATTATTTGTTGTCGTTGATGTCATTGTTGCCATTGTTGTCGCTGTTGTCCTTGTTGTTATTGTTGTTGTCATTGTTGTCGTTGTTGTCGATGTTGTTGTTATTCTCGATGTTATCATTGTTCTCGTCGTTATCGTTGTTGTTGTCGTTTCCGTTGTCGTCGTCATCGTCGATGTTCTTGTTTTATTGTTGTTGTTGTTGTTGTTATTGTTGTTGCGGTTGTTGTTGTTGGTGGTGGTGGTGGTGATGGTGTCGTTGTTCTTGTTGTTGTTGTTGTTGTTTGTAGCGACCCGACTCAAAACGAGTCAAGTCTTTGTGTATTTGTGCCATCCCTGAGTCACACAGTACATCAATGTATATATCAAAGTGCAATCACATGTAAATAGCGTAAAACTGATATATACCTTAAATATCTCAGCGGAAGCAGTCAAGGGAGTGGAGCCCCAATAAACACCAACCCTGAATTGTACTCTTACTCGTCGAAGAAAAATTTCTGCAACACAAGTCTCGAGGCTCCTTAGCTTCTGCTTTTGCTCCTTGGATTCCCGGCTTCATTCCTGAGCACATGTATTTGTGGTGGCCAAATTTCATACACTTGTAACATCTGACATGACTCAGGTCTATGTCTGCAGAGATTTGGTTCTTCCGAGGGTACTTTTTCTTCTTTCCGGACTCCTTTATCTTGGTCAGTTCTTCTATTTCAAGTGGATCAAACTCCACTTCTTCCGTCGGGAAGTTTCCCAGATACTCTTGGCTTCTCTTCGTGCAATCCTGTGAATAATGTCCTTCTTCTCCACATGAGTAGCATGCATTGGAGAAAAATCTGGTCAGACCTTGTCCATCAGGGTCTTCAATATATTCGTTCATCACCGGCTCTTCTAGAATCTTCTTCCTGAGTGTTTTCTTCATTGCTTCTTTCTGCTGCTTGACAACTTGTTGCACCTTGGGGTAAATGTGACACTGAGCTGGGTAGTGGGTGGTTCCTTCACACAGGAAACAAGTCACCTGCCTACTTGGGCACTCCTCAGCTGGGTGATTTTCTTCACAATGAGTGCATTCATCCGTGTGTTCTTCCTGGGTGTGTCCTATTTCTCCACAGATCTTGCATGCACAAGTCTTCTCCTTCGGATTATCATAGCACTTCCGAATGAGACGGGATCTTAACAGGGTCTTCTTGAATTCGTCCCAGGTTTCTGCTCCACTAAATCCTTGTATGGCATGATGCATTTTCCACCGGATCGCAGCACTTTGTGTAAAGTACTGAAGAGCGTGTTCCACTTCATACTTCCTTGAGACCAAGTTGCTCCCGAAGTGGTTCTCCATGTTCTGAATCCATATTTCAGCCTCCAGTTGGGTCATTGGTCCAGAGACTACAAGTCCAGCTTCATACTCCATCTGGTAGGGTTGAGGTTTTGGGGATGAGACGGGTAAGAGAGGGAGGGAGATACACACCATACAAACAATATTTTTGAGAATAGGTTTTAGTTGTGGCCATCGGAAAACACACACCAATGACGGCTCACAAATCATCGTAACTATCGTGTGTATATAACTGGGATTTGGACTTCTAATGGTCATATAATTATTCGAACACTTCAGGGTCTTTCAATTCTTCGGGTCATGAGAGTCCTCTGTTGGTGTAGCTTCAATTCTTCAAACGCGTGGTGAAATCCTCTTTACTTTGAAGTAGAACTCCGTTGATTCTTCATGAGGTCGAAGGGGGTAAGGGGATTGTATAACTATTTGAGGTGAGAGGGAACATTTGATGAAATCAGAAGAGATGAGAAGTGAAAGATGTTCTCGAAATAAGATTTTTTTGAGAGATCCTATCCTAAGAAGTTTCTAGTTTCTAGGGTCACGTCCTACAGTCAACATGTGCTCTGATACCATCTCTGTAGCGACCCGACTCAAAACGAGTCAAGCCTCTGTGTATCTGTGCCATCCCTGGATTAGTATGCTGGCACACACAGTACATCAATGTATATATCAAAGTGCAATCACATGTAAATAGCGTAAAACTGATATATACCTTAAATATCTCAGCGGAAGCAGTCAAGGGAGTGGAGTCCCAATAAACACCAACGGCATGTTGAGTGTAGACCGTAACCCTGAATTGTACTCTTACTCGTCGAAGAAAAATATCTGCAACATAAGACGTTGCAGCCGTGTAGGTCAGCATATTGAATATGCCGGCAAGTCACATAAGAGAGGGGTGAAAAGTAATCATCTATACTATATGCATATATGGCGTGTGGGGCTATAAGTTTTTAGCGAAAAGCAAGTTTTCTCCTACATCAAGAGAGGGGCTAAAAGCAAAATATTACTACGTAGTTGGTTGTTAATGAGATGGTTCCGCCAACCAGTTCTCATACCCGAGTTGTCAATAATTACCGTCATCAAATATATTTAATGGTGTTGAGAAATCCAGATAACTTCAGTTCCTTTGGCTCAAGTTGTCCATGACCGTGGACACGGCTAATCGATTAGGTTTGAGTACTCTGCAGAGTTTTGCACACGTTCCCCACAAGATTTGATCGCCTCCGACTATGTCCTCGCACTTCAGGGTGTTTGAAGACCGGATGATCAAAACGTGGTCTTTCAACGGGTCCCTCTAAATCCTTGTCGGTGCCCATCCATTCCTACCGTTCTTCTACATCTGCTAGCACCGCCTGTCCAGAGTCGCCGCGTTGTCCAACCAAGCCAGAGCCCATAATGACTTGTGGCTGTGGAGGTAAGCCTTGGGTCTTGAAAATATCCATCCGTCTCTTTGAGCCTGGGTGAAGCTTTCCGCAGGATGTCATGGCCGTCCCCAGCATCCCGGGCATCCACTGGGTTCTCCAGGGAGCCGGTCAACCGTCCTTCACCCAGAGTTGCATTGCGTCCGAGGTCTTGAAAATCTTGTCTTAACCGGTCTTGCTTATTTAATCAACCTCGCATCACTCGTGTTATGCACTCAACCGAAATCTTGTCTACTCAAGCCTAGCAATATGAAATTTGTCGTCCCGGGGCCAAGTATCGGGGTTGTTGTGTGCCTACCACATGATACTACAATCTATACTAATATTTCCAAGTACCTAAGCAGCATGCAATTGGGCATAGGATGGTAGAACTACGATGCATAAAACATGGGTGATAGTATGATCAAAGTGACTTGCCTGTGATGTTGTCGAAGAAGAATTTCTCGAGAAAATAACTTGATAGACTACTCGTCACTCTCCGATACAATCTATATAGCAACCATATCATTCACATAAGAACTCATACTAGCAGTCATTCTAACAATCAAAACAAAAGAGAGAGCGAATAGGAATCCGAAAGAAACTTCGAATAAGACTAGGGAGTGTTCTACTACGTCAAACACTAAATAGTTTTTGTCTAACAGAAAATAATAACAAGGAACTAAGCTATAAGTTTAACTAAGATTAAATAAAGTATTTTTCACAAACCTTTTTGAAAGTATTCCCAAACGGAATTTGAAACAATGGTGAAAACAATTGCACGTTACTACGGAACTAGAATTGATTTCATGAAAACAAATAAAAATAAAATAAAAACTTGTTGCAAAACTACTGTTTATCTAACAGAAACAAAACATAATAATCTTGAAATAATAAATAAATATTTTAAAAACAATTCTAGAAAAGGAACTAGCCGAAATCCTAAAAGAGGTGAAACAGAAATTGTTTCACATAAAATAGTGAGCTAAAGTACTCAAACAAATCTGAAATTTTTACCACTGATAAATACGATCACTAGTGATCAGTACCAAAAGGAATCAAATTAAAAACTATTTTTAAACTCCTGGAATAGGAAAAACAAAGTTTAAACTAAATCTGATCTAACTTATATTTGAGAATTTCAAACATAGACAAATTATATGTTTTTAAAAACTACAGGAAATTTGTGAGCTACTGGAAAAAGAATCAATGTCATTGGACTTCGGGATAAAAAGTTGTGGCCAAAACAAAACAGAAACTTTCTGTTTTTGCAATTTAGACAGAAAAAACTGAAGCTAACTATCTACAAATAGGGGGTACACGTGGCATGCTACTATAGGCTGCGGGGGACGTTTGTTGCATGGCTAGGAGCAAACGGCCAAAGCTAAGCAAAACCTGCTGGCTAATACATAAATGAATTAAAACCGCTGGTTTTTCTACTCTAAACCGAAGGGGTATCCCTAGATCTAATCTAAACCATATATCCAAGATCTAATGGTTACAAAATAAGAAAAGAGAAAGAACAGAGAGGGGAGGGAGATTACCTCGGCTGGGAGTTGCGGGCCTCCTGGTCGAGGTGGGGTGGGGTGCCGGTGGGGTGGGGAGGTGCCGGCGGGAGTGGGGAAAGGGGGCGAGGTGTGCAGGGGGGGCGAAGGGGTGGGGTAGCGAGGTGGGGTTCCCTGGGGCGAGGTGGAGCTGCAAGGGGGAGGAGCCGAGGTGGGAAAGTTACTGGTGTGCTGCTGCTGGTCGTGGTGATGGAGATGGGGAGGTGCAGCAGGGGGTGGAGGGGTGGCGTGGTGGCAAGGGGGCGGCGGTGGAGGGGGCCGAAGTGGTGGGGAGAGGTGGAGGAGGGGGTGCAGCGAGGTGGAGGAGTTCCTGGCGAGGTGCAGCGAGCTTTTGGTGACGTTCTCCGGTGCCGACTCCGGCGAGGGGTGCGCGAGCTAGAGGCGAGGAGAGGCTGCGGTTTCAACGGGAATGAAACGAGGAGGACGTGGGGTTCTTATAGAGGCGACGGGAGGCGCTGGGAATGTATGTGCGTCGTGAATCCCGGAGGTGGGGATTCTCCTCTCCATGGAAGGCAAGTTTGCTGTCACGTGAAGAAGAAATGGAGGTAGGAGATGATCTCTGTTGGGCCAAAATAGGGAAAGGTTTTAATGGGCCAGGAGGTATTCCTAATAAAAGTGATTCTATTCCTACTTTCAAAACTAGGAAACTAAATCGTTAAAAAGGAAATCAAATCAATTCGGAATAAAGAGTTTTTATATACTAAAATTATCAGAAAAATAAAATATAGATGATGGGCATTTTTCCACGGCAAAAATAAAAACTTCAGAACAAATTATTTTCACAAAATTGCTTAAAAGATTTATTTTCTTTTGCAAATAATTTTCAAATGACCCTCTAAGTTTTAGGGTTCGAATAACTTGCAAAATGCCCGTGGGTTCGAGGGTCATGTTCCTCCTCTCTAGAATGTATTTCCCGGCATTTTGTTGCACGAAGAAAACGAATGGAAATGCAACAGAATTCAATGCAAATATCAACATTCAATTTTTTTTATAGTTGAAGAAGTCATGTCATCTTCTCTCTTTGCTTTTAAAAGATTGAATTTGAATTCACCGGAGAAGGGGAAAGTCATTTTATTCCCTCTCATTCAAAAGTTTCGAAAAGTTTCAAATTTCACACAAGTTTCAATCACTCAGCAAACAAACAAACAATCAATCTAATAATTATATTAACATTCCAAAATTTATAATTTTGGGATGTTACATTGTTGTTGTTCTTGTTGTTGTTGTTGTTGTTGTTGTCGTTGTTGTTGTTGTTGTGGTTGTTGTTGTTGTTGTTGTTGTCGTTGTTGTCACTTTTGTCATTGTTGTCGTTGTTCTTATTGTCATTGCTGTCATTGTTCTCGTCATTGTCGTTTTTGCCGTTGTTTTCGTCGTCGTCGTCATCGTCGAAGTCGTTTTCGTCATCGTCGTCGTTGTTGTTGTTGTGGTTGTTGTCGTTGTTATCATTGTTGTTGTTGTTGTTGTTGTTGTTCTTGTTGTTCTTGTTGTTGCTATTGTTGTTGTTGTCGTCGTCGTCTTCTTCTTTGTTGTTGTTGTTGTTGTTGTTGTTGTTGTTGTTGTCGTTGTTGTTGTAGTTGTCACTGTTGCCATTGTTGTCGCTATTGTCGTCATTGTTTTCGTCATCGTTGTTGTCGTTGTTTTCGTCATCGTTGTTGTTGTTGTTGTTGTTGTTTTTGTTGTTGTCGTCGTCGTGGTCGTTGTTGTTGTTGTTGTTGTTGTTGTTGCTGCTGTGGTTGTCGTCTTCGTCGTCGTGGTTGTCGTTGTTGTTTTTATGGTTGATGTCATTGTTGTCATCGTTGTCGTTGTTGTCATTGTTGTTATTGTCGTTGTTGTCGCTGTTGTCGTTGTTGTCGTTGTTGTTGTTATTGTCGTTGTTTTCATTGTTCTCGTCATTGTCGTTGTTCTCGACATTGTCGTGGTTGTCGTTGTTGTTGTTATCGTTCTTATCGTTGTTCTCGTCATTGTCGTTGTTCTCGCCGTTTTTATCGTCTTCGTCATCGTCGTCGTCGTCGTTGCCATTGTTGTTGTCGTTGTTGTTGTTGTTGTTGTCGTCGTCATCGTCGTTGTCGTTGTTGTCATTGTTGTTGTTGTCGTCGTCGTGGTTGCCGTTGATGTCGCTATCGCTGTTGTCGTTGATGTCCTTGTTGTCATTGTTGTCGCTGTTGTCCTTGTTGTTATTGTTGTTGTCATTGTTGTCGTTCTTGTCGATGTTGTTGTTATTCTCGATGTTATCATTGTTCTCGTCATTGTCGTTATTGTCGTCGTCATCGTCGATGTTGTTGTTTTATTGTTGTTGTTGTTCCTGTTGTTGTTGTTGTTGTTGTTGTTGTTGTTACTGTTGTTGCGGTTGTTGTTGTTGTTGGTGGTGGTGATGGTGTTGTTGTTGTTGTTGTTGTTGTTGTTGTTGTTGTTGTTGTTGTTGTCCTTGTTGTTGTCGTTGTCATCGTCTTCGTTGTTGTTGTTGTTGTTGTTGTTGTTGTTGTTGTTGTTGTTGTTGTTGTTGTCATTGTATTCGTCATTGTCGTTGTTGTCGTCGTTTTCGTCGTCGTCGTCGTCGTTGTTGTCATCGTCGATGTTATTGTTCTTGTTGTTGTCGTTGTTGTTGTCCTTGTCATTGTTGTTGTTGTTGTTGTTGAAGTCATTGTTGTTGGATGTTGGTGGTGGTGTCATTGTTGTTGTTGTTGTTGTCGTTGCTGTCGCTGTCGTCGTTGCTGTCGCTATTGTCGTCGTTGTTGCTGTTATCATTGTTGTTGTTGTTCCCGTCAGTGTCGTTGTTGTCGTAGTTGTCGTCGTCTTCGTCGTCGTACTCATTGTCGTCGTCATATTCGCCGCCGTCGTCGTCATCATCATCGTCGTTATTGTTGGTGTTGTTGTTGTTGTTGTTTTTGTTATTGTTGTTGTTGTTGTTGTTTTTGTTATTGTTGTTGTTGTTGTTGTTGTTGTTGTTGTCTTCTTTGTCATCTTCGTTGTTTTTGTTGTTGTTGTTGTTGTTGTTGTTGTCATTGATGTC
>NC_058520.1:270166837-270176837 GCF_904849725.1 Hordeum vulgare subsp. vulgare
TCGTCATCATCATCGTCGGCGGCATCGCCTTCATTGTCGTCGTTATTGTTGTCGTCGTCGTTGTTGTTGTTCTTGTTGTTTCTATTGTTGTTGCTGTTGTTCTTGTTCTTGTTCTTGTTGTTATTGTCATCGTCGTCTTCGCTTTTCATATTGTTGTTCTTGTTGTTCTTATTGTTGTTCTTGTTATTGTTTCTGTTGTTCTTGCTGGTGTCTGTAGCGACCCGACTCAAGACGAGTCAAGCCTCTGTGTTTCTGTGCCATCCCTGGATTAGTATGCTGGCACACACAGTACATCAATGTATATATCAAAGTGCAATCACATTTAAATAGCGTAAAACTGATATATACCTTAAATGTTTCAGCGGAAACAGTCAAGGGAGTGGAGTCCCAATAAACACCAACGGCAAGTTGAGTGTAGACCGTAACCCTGAATCGTACTCTTACTCGTCGAAGGAAAAAATATCTGCAACATAAGACGTTGCAGCCGTGTAGGTCAGCATATTGAATAAGCCGGCAAGTCACATAAGAGAGGGGTGAAAAGTAATCATCTATACTATATGCATATATGGCAGGTGGGGCTATAAGTTTTTAGCGAAAAGCAAGTTTTTCTCCTACATCAAGAGAGGGCTAAAAGCAAAATGTTACTACTTTGTTGCTTGTTAACGAGATGGTTCCGCCAACCAGTTCTCGTACCCGAGTTGTCAATAATTACCCTCATCAAATATATTTAATGGTGTTGAGAAATCCAGATAACTTCAGTTCCTTTGGCTCAAGTTGTCCATGACCGTGGACACGGCTAATAGATTAGGTTTGAGTACTCTGCAGAGTTTTGCACACGTTACCCACAAGATTTGATCGCCTCCGTGTATGTCCTCGCACTTCAGGGTGTTTGAAGACCGGATGATCAAAACATGGTCTTTCAACGGGTCCCTCTGAATCCCTGTCGGTGCCCATCCATTCCTACCGTTCTTCTACATCTGCTAGCACCGCATGTCCATAGTCGCCGCGTTGTCCAACCAAGCCAGAGCCCATAATGACTTGTGGCTGTGCAGGTAAGCCTTGGGTCTTGAAAATACCCGTCCATCTCTTTGAGCCTGGGTGAAGCTTTCCGCAGGATGTCATGGCCGTCCCCAGCATCCCGGGTCATCCACTGGGTTCTCCAGGGAGCCGATCAACCGTCCTTCACCCAGAGTTGCATTGCGTCCGATGTCTTGAAAATCTTGTCTTCACCGGTCTTGATTATTTAATCAACCTCGCATCACTCGTGTTATGCACTCAACCGAAATCCCGTCTACTCAAGCATAGCAATATGAAATTTGTCGTCCCGGGACCAAGTATCGGGGTTGTTGTGTGCCTACCACATGATACTACAATCTATACTAAAATTTCCAAGTACCTAAGCAGCATGCAATGGGCATAGGATGGTAAAACTACGATGCATAAAACATAGGTGATAGTATGATCAAAGTGACTTGCCTGGTGATGTTGACGAAGAAGAATTTCTCGAGAAAATAACTTGATAGACTACTCGTCACTCTCCGATGAAATCTATATAACAAACATATCATTCACATAAGCACTGATACTAGCAATCATTCTAGCAATCAAAACAAAAGAGAGAGCGAATAGGAAACCGAAGGAAACTTCAAATAAGACTAGAGAGTCCTCTACTACATCAAACACTAAATGATTTTTGTCCAACAGAAAATAATAACAAGGAACTAAGATATAAATCTAACTAAGATAAAATAGAGTATTTTTCACAAAACTATTTGGAAGTATTCCCAAACGGGATTTGAAACAGTGAAGAAACCAATTGCAAGTTACTAAGGAACTAGAATTGATTTCATGATAACATATAAAAATAAATTAAAAACTTGGTGCAAAACTACTGTTTCACTAACATAAACAAAACAATAATGTTTCTGAAATAATAAAGAAAATATTTTAAAACAAAGATAGAAAAGGAATTAGCCGAAATCCTAAAAGAGGTGAAACAGAAATTGTTTCACAAGAAACAGTGGGCTAAAATACTCAAACAATTCTGAAATTTTTACCACCGATAAATAAGACCACTAGTGATCAGTAGCAAAACGAATCAAATTAAAATCTATTTTTAAACTCCTGGAATAAGCAAAACAAGGTTTAAACTAAATCTGATCTAACTCAAATTTGCGAATTTCAAACATAGACAAATTATATGTTTTTACAAACTACAGGAAATTTGTGAGGTACTGGAAAAAGAATCACTATCATTGGACTTCGGGATCAGAAGTTATGGCGAAAACAAAACAGGAACTTTGCTGTTTTTGGAACTAAACAGAAAAAATAAAACAATTGCTACAGACTACGTGGCAGTCCCTGATTGGCTAAGGGGTGTTTGCTGCATAGACTAAACAACGGATGGCCGCTAAATAAGAAAGAAGCTTCGGTTCACTTAACTGATGGATCGGTTCTTTTTAGAAAACCGAAGGGGTAAGTACTTCCTAATCTACACCGTGGGATCTAGATCTAATGGTAATACAAAAAAAAACAAAACAAGTAAAAGAAAAAAAGAAAGGAGGGAGGAGCCTTACCGTGGCTGGGAAGCTCCCGTGGCTGGAATGGTGGCCGATGGGAAGGGGTGCAGGGGGTGGAGCTCCGGCTGGGTGGGGAAGGGGTGGCCGGCGAGGTGGTGGGGAGGCAGGGGGGCGGTGGAGGCTCCTGGGGGAGGGGGGAGGTGGAGGGAGCCTGCAGATGGGGGGCCGACGGGGGAAGCTCCTGGCAATGGGAGGATTTCTAGGAAGTTCCTGGCAGGAACTTTTTCATGTGGTGGGGAAGGTGTGCATCGAGGTGGAGGGGTGGTGGAGGAGGGCCGAAGGGGTGGGGCGGGGCAGGGGTGCCAGGGGCGGGGCAGGGGCAATGGGAAGATGCAGGGGCGATGGGGTGGTGGCCGACGGGGTCTCTAGTGCCTACTCCGGCGAGGTGACGCGCGAGCTCGAGGGGGTTCTCTCGGGAAAAATGGAGAGAGGAGGACGGTGGGAATTTATAGGCGGTCTCGGATGGCGTGCGGAAGGAAAGAAGAGGGAGATCGGGAACGAGAGGATTCCTTCCTCCATGGATGGAAGTTCCTGTAACGTGAGGAAGGAGAGAGGTAGGAGAAGATCTCTGTTGGGCCAAAAATAGGAAAGGTCTTAATGGGCCAGTAGGTCTTTCCTAATAAAAGGGATTCCTTTCCTATTTTTAAAACTAGGAAACTAAAACGATAAAAAGGAAATCAAATCAGTTCGAAATAAATAGTTTCTATATACTAAAATTATCAGAAAAATAAAATATAGATGATGGGCATTTTTCCACGGCAAAAATAGAAACTTCAAAAAAAATTATTTTCACAAAATTGCCTAAAAGGTTTATTTTCTTTTGCAAATAATTTTCAAATGACCCTCTAAGTTTTAGGGTTCAAATGACTTTCAAAATGCCCGTGGGTTTGAGGGTCATGTTCCTCCTCTCTTGAATGTATTTCCCGGCATTTCTTGCACGAAGAAAACGAATGGAAATGCAAAAGAATTCAAATGCAAATATCTCTGTTCAAATTATTTATAGTTGAAGAAGTCACGTCATCTTCTCTCTTTGCTTTTTAAAATGATTGAATTTGAATTCATCGGAGAAGGGGAAAGTCATTTTATTCCCTCTGATTCAAATTTTTTAAAAAGTTTCAAATTTTCACTCAAGTTTCAATCACTCAATCAAACAAACAATCATTCTAATAATTATTTTAACATTCCAAAATTTGGGATGTTACAAATCTACCACACTTAAAATGAATCTCGTCCTCGAGTTTCGAAGAGGCTAGAAAGAAAGGTTAGGGTTTGGGGGTCTTCTAGCAGTCCAATCTCTTGCAAAGTGGGATGCTACCACACTTAAAATGAGGGGTACTGGTCCCTTAAGATTTTAACAATCCTCTGGGGTTTTTGGCATCTCACTCCTCACAGTCTTCGTATCTTCTGTTGTATTCATAACGTCTCCATCAAAAACGAGGGCTCTTCCGTTGATATAAGCTTCTTCCGTTACTGGGTCTTCTTAACTGACAGTCTCGTGGTCAGTTCTAAATAACATATCGTTGGTTCTCATGGTGGTCTACCATTTGTGGTTATCCTGCAGAGAGAGGGGTCTTGGTTTCATTCTCACCGTAAAATTTCCTACGCGTGACAACAGGTGCCATGTACATGGGGCGTTCATCATACCATTCTAAGGCTTAAACAAAAGCTTCAAAGAACGTCGTCTCTCTATATGGGTAAGTCTCTCAGATTTACCATTTCGAATAGCAAGATAAATGACAAGAGTAAGTCGTCATGGTGATCAATCCATTCCGCACCCAAATCATTTCTCTGTATAAGGTTTAGCGAATCTCGCATTCTAACACTTGGGCATCCTCACAAGCGTTGCAGAATTTCTCTTGTCCACGAACGAAGTTCGGATAATCCATTGGTTGTGCAAGCTGAACGAAACATCTATCGTATATTCACAACTCTCAGGTTTTCGTATGCTCCTGAGAAAACGTTTGTTGATGCACCATAGCTTCTTCCATAAATCATATTCATTTCATAATCAATCCTTTATTACATCCTTAATTTCTTATCAAAAACTCCAATTCAAAAGTACTCTATTACAATGCTGCCATCCACATGGTTCGGTATGGTCAAACATTTCTGCCAACTTTATTCATCTGTCTCTCTTGGAGGTACTTTAGTTCCACTGGAACTTTCCGAGGTGCTCCTTGAAATCATCCATATTTTGCTTCATCATGGTGGTCATGAGCTTCATCTCCATCATCTCCGCACGTACTTCACTCAGGTATTCCTGGTACATTCCTACTCAGTGGATCCTGTGGGTTTACCGATTACTACCACACTTAAATGAATTATACTCATGCCTGCATAGGCCATATTTTCTCATATCCTCATAATGTTCAGAGATCTTTGTTCGATGAGAAACAACGCATATAGTTTCAACATAGACAATCATGAGACAATAATTTCCATTTATTCATGATGTTATTACAATCTGTGGGACTTCTGTTACAAAACTTTCACTCCATGATCTTATGAAAAACAGGAGTGCTTCGGATTACACTTATTGCTATGGTCAAAACTTAACTACTCCATTCTAGCTTTCATCCTTTGTGGACAATCGCTGGCAAAATGTCCTGCTTCCTTGCAACAAAAGCAAATGATTTCTGACAAGTCTCAAGGCATCTTAGTGTTTGCCTTTGCTCCTTGGGTTCCCGGCTTCCTTCCTCAGCACATGTATTTGTGGTGGCCAAATTTCATACACTTGTAACATCTGACATGACTCATGTCTATGTCTCCAGAGATTTGGTTCTTCCGAGGGTACTTTTTCTTCTTTCTGGACTCCTTCATTTTGGCCAGTTCTTCTATTTCAAGTGGATCAAACTCCACTTCTTCTGTCGGGAAGTTTCCCAGATACTCATGGCTTTTCTTCGGGCAATCCTGTGAATAATGTCCTTCTTCTCCACATGAGTAGCATGCATTGGAGAAAAATCTGGTCAGACCTTGTCCATCTGGGTCTTCAATATTTTCGTTCATCATCGGTTCTTCTAGAATCTTCTTCTTGAGTGTTTCCTTCATTGCTTCTTTCTGCTGCTGGAAAACTTGTTGTACCTTGGGGTAAATGTGACATTGAGCTGGGTAGTGGGTGGTTCCTTCACAAAGGAAACAAGTCACCTAACTACTTGGGCACTCCTCAGCTGGGTGATTTTCTTCACAATGAGTGCATCCATCCTTGCGTTCTTCCTGGGTGTGTCCAATTTCTCCACAGATCTTGCATGCACAAGTCTTCTCCTTCGGGTTATCATAGCCCTTTTGAATAAGACGGGATCTTAACAAAGTCTTCTTGAATTCGTCCCAGGTTTCTGCTCCACTAAATCCTTGTATGGCATGATGCATTTTCCACCAGATTGCAACAGTTTTTGTAAAGTACTGAAGAGCGTGTTCCACTTCATACTTCCTTGAGATCAAGTTGCTCCCGAAGTGGTTCTCCAAGTTTTGAATCCATATATCAGCCTCCAGCTGGGTCATTGGTCCAGAAACTACAAGTCCAGCTTCATACTCCATCTGGTAGGGTTGAGGTTTTGAGGATGAGACGGGTAAGAGAGAGAGGGAGATACACACAATACAACAATATTTTTTTGAGATAGGTTTTATTTGTGGCCGTCGGAAAACACACACCAAAGGCGGCTCAGAAATCATCGTATCTAACGTGGGTATATTACAGGGGTTTGGACTTCTAATGGTCATACAAATATTCGAACGCTTCAGGGTCTTTGAATTCTTCGGGTCTTGAGAGTCTAGTGTTGGTGTAGCTTCAATTCTTCAAACGCGTGGTGAAATCCTCTTTACTTTGAAGTAGAACTCCGTTGATTTTCATGAGGTCGAAGGGATAAGGGTATTGTCTAACTATTGGAGGTGAGAGAGAACATTTGATGAACTCAGAAGAGATGAGAAGTAAAAGGTGTTTTCGAAAATAAGATTTTTGACAGATCCTATCCTAAGAAGTTTCCAGTTTCTAGGGTCACGTCCTACAGTCAACATGTGCTCTGATACCATCTCTGTAGCGACCCGACTCAAGACGAGTCAAGCCTCTGTGTTTCTGTGCCATCCCTGGATCAGTATGCTGGCACACACAATACATCAATGTATATATCAAAGTGCAATCACATGTAAATAGCGTAAAACTGATATATACCTTAAATGTTTCAGCGGAAGCAGTCAAGGGAATGGAGTCCCAATAAACACCAACGACAAGTTGAGTGTAGACCGTAACCCTGAATCGTACTCTTACTCGTAGAAGGAAAAAATATCTGCAACATAAGACGTTGCAGCCGTGTAGGTCAGCATATTGAATATGCCGGCAAGTCACATAAGAGAGGGGTGAAAAGTAATCATCTATACTATATGCATATATGGCAGGTGGGGCTATAAGTTTTTAGCGAAAAGCAAGTTTTTCTCCTACATCAAGAGAGGACTAAAAGCAAAATGTTACTACTTTGTTGGTTGTTAACGAGATGGTTCCGCCAACCAGTTCTCGTATCGGAGTTGTCAATAATTACCCTCATCAAATATATTTAATGGTGTTGAGAAATCCAGATAACTTCAGTTCCTTTGGCTCAAGTTGTCCATGACCGTGGACACGGCTAATCGATTAGGTTTGAGTACTCTGCAGAGTTTTGCACACGTTCCCCACAAGATTTGATCGCCTCCGTGTATGTCCTCGCACTTCAGGGTGTTTGAAGATCGGATGATCAAAACATGGTCTTTCAACGGGTCTCTCTGAATCCCTGTCAGTGCCCATCCATTCCTACCGTTCTTCTACATCTGGTAGCACCGCCTGTCCAGAGTCGCCGCGTTGTCCAACCAGGCCAGAGCCCATAATGACTTGTGGTTGTGCAGGTAAGCCTTGGGTCTTGAAAACATCCATCTGTCTCTTTGAGCCTGGGTAAAGCTTTCCGCAGGATGTCATGGCCGTCCCCAGCATCCCGGGTCATCCACTGGGCTCTCGAGGGAGCCGATCAACCGTCCTTCACCAAGAGTTGCATTGCGTCCGAGGTCTTGAAAATATTGTCTTAACCGGTCTTGATTATTTAAGCAACCTCGCATCACTCGTGTTATGCACTCAACCGAAATCCCGTCTACTCAAGCATAGCAATATGAAATTTGTCGTCCCAGAGCCAAGTATCGGGGTTGCTGTGTGCCTACCACATGATACTACAATCTATACTAAAATTTCCAAGTACCTAAGCAGCATGCAATTGGGCATAGGATGGTAAAACTACGATGCATAAAACATAGGTGATAGTATGATCAAACTGACTTTCCTGGTGATGTTGACGAAGAAGAATTTCTCGAGAAAATAACTTGACAGACTACTCGTCACTCTCCTATGAAATCTATATAACAAACATATCATTCACATAAGCACTCATACTAGCAATCATTCTAGCAATCAAAACAAAAGAGAGAGCGAATAGGAAACCGAAGGAAAGTTCAAATAAGACTAGAGAGTCCTCTACTACATCAAACACTAAATGATTTTTGTCCAACAGAAAATAATAACAAGGAACTAAGATATAAATCTAACTAAGATAAAATAGAGTATTTTTCACAAAACTATTTGGAAGTATTCCCAAACGGGATTTCAAACAGTGGAGAAACCAATTGCAAGTTACTAAGGAACTAGAATTGATTTCATGATAACAAATAAAAATAAAATAAAAACTTGGTGCAAAACTACTGTTTAACTAACATAAACAAAACAATAATGTTTCTGAAATAATAAAGAAAATATTTTGAAACAAAGATAGAAAAGGAGTTAGCCGAAATCCTAAAAGAGGTGAAACAGAAATTGTTTCAGAAGAAACAGTGGGCTAAAATACTCAAATAATTCTGAATTTTTTACCAGTGGTAAATAATATCACTAGTGACGAGTAGCAAAAATAATCAAATTAAAATCTATTTTTAAACTCCTGGAATAAGCAAAACAAGTTTTAAACTAAATCTGATCTAACTTAAATTTGCGAATTTCAAACATAGACAAATTATATGTTTTTAAAAACTACAGGAAATTTTTGAGCTACTGGAGAAAGAATCACTATCATTTGACTTCGGGATCAAAAGTTATGGCCAAAACAAAACAGGAACTTTGCTGTTTTTGGAACTAAACAGAAAAAATAAAACAATTGCTCCAGACTACGTGGCAGTCCCTGATTGGCTAAGGGGTGTTTAATGCATAGACTAAACAGCGGATGGCCGCTAAATAAGAAAGATGCTTCGGTTCACTTAACTGATGGACCGGTTCTTTTTAGAAAACCGAAGGGGTAAGTACTTCCTAATCTACACCGTGGGATCTAGATCTAACGGTAATACAAAAAAAACAAAACAAGTAAAAGAAAAAAGAAAGGAGGGAGGAGCCTTACCTTGGCTGGGAAGCTCCCGTGGCTGGAATGGTGGCCGATGGGAAGGGGTGCAGGGGGTGGAGCTCCGGCTGGGTGGGGAAGGGGTGGCCGGCGAGGTGGTGGGGAGGCAAGGGGGGCGATGGAGGCTCCTGGGGGGAGGGAGGCGAGGTGGAGGGAGCCTGCAGCTGGGGGCCGACGGGGGAAGCTCCTGGCGATGGGAGGAGTTCTGGGAAGTTCCTGGCAGAAACTTTTTCGTGGGTTGGCGAGGGTGTGCAGCGAGGTGGAGGGGTGGTGGAGGAGGGCCGAAGGGGTGGGGCGGGGCAGGGGTGCCAGGGGGCTCGGCGGGGGCAATGGGAAGATGCAGGGGCGATGGGGTGGTGGCCGACGGGGTCTCTGGTGCCGACTCCGGCGAGGTGACGCGCGAGCTAGAGGGGGTTCTCTCGGGAAAAATGGAGAGAGGAGGACGGTGGGAATTTATAGGCGGTCTCGGATGGCGTCCGGAAGGAAAGAAGAGGGAGATCGGGAAGGAGAGGATTCCTTCCTCCATGGATGGAAGTTCCTGTAACGTGAGGAAGGAGAGAGGTAGGAGAAGATCTCTGTTGGGCCAAAAATACGAAAGGTCTTAATGGGCCAGTAGGTCTTTCCTAATAAAAGGGATTCCTTTCCTATTTTTAAAACTAGTAAACTAAAATGATAAAAAGGAAATCAAATCAGTTCGAAATAAAGAGTTTCTATATACTAAAATTATCAGAAAAATAAAATATAGATGATGGGCATTTTTCCACGGCAAAAATAAAAACTTCAGAAAAAATTATTTTCACAAAATTGCCTAAAAGGTTTATTTTCTTTTGCAAATAATTTTCAAATGACCCTCTAAGTTTTAGGGTTCAAATAACTTTCAAAATGCCTGTGGGTTTGAGGGTCATGTTCCTCCTCTCTTGAATGTATTTCCAGGCATTTCTTGCATGAAGAAAACGAATGGAAATGCAAAAGAATTCAAATGCAAATATCTCCGTTCAAATTATTTATAGTTGAAGAAGTCACGTCATC
>NC_058520.1:270181837-270189337 GCF_904849725.1 Hordeum vulgare subsp. vulgare
AAAAGGGGTCGAAAGCAAAATATTACTACAAAGGTTTGTTGTTAACGAGATGGTTCCGCCAACCAATTCTCGTACCCGAATAGTTGTTAACACCCACATCATTATTAGGTTGTGTCGAGAGTTCAGGGGAAATTCAATGCCTTCGGCTCAAGTTGTCCATGACCGTGGACACGGCTAATCGATTAGGTTGGGTACTCTGCAGAGTTTTGCACACGTTCCCCACAAAATTTGATCGCCTCCGGGTTTGTCCTCGCACTTCAGGGTGTTTGAAGACCGGATGATCAAAACATGGTCTTTCAACGGGTCCCTCTGAATCCCTCTCGGTGCCCATCCATTCCTACCATTCGTCTACATCTGCTAGCACCGCCTGTCCAGAGTCGCCGCGTTGTCCAACCAAGCCAGAGCCCATAATGACTTGTGGCTGTGCAGGTAAGCCTTGAGTCTTGAAGTCTCCGTCCGTCCCTTTGAGCCTGGGTGAAGCTTTCCGCAGGATGACATGGCCTCTCCAGCATCCCGGGCATCCACTGGGTTGTCCAGGGAGCCGATCAACTGTCCTTCACCCAGTGTTGCATTGCGTCCGAGGTCTTGAAAATCTTGTCTTAGTCCGGTCTTGATTATTATATCAATCTCGCATCACTCGTGGTATGCACTCAACCGATAACCCGTCTACTTAAGCATAGCGAATATAACATTGTCGTCCCGGGGCCAAGTATCGGGGTGTTGTGTTCCTACCACATGAATACTACGACTTACACTAAAGTTTCCAAGTACCTAGGCAGCATGCAAATTGGGCAAAGAAGGTGATCTACTATGCATCGAAAACATAGGTAAAAATAACATGATCAAAGATGACTTGCCTTGATGATAGTTGTCCTGCTCGAGCGTCTCTAAGTAACACGCTTCGCACTCCGGATGATCTACCGATACAAACACAAAGCACACCATAAGCAATTCAATCATGCCACAAGTAAAAATAACATCACATGCAAATGATTTGCAAAAGACTACGCAAAAGAATTTATCGCGCGTCGGTATGGCAGAAACTTGTTTCTGTTGAAAACACCAGCAAAAAATACTTTAAAAATTCTGAAACTTCTACCACAGAAAGATTTTATCACTAGAAAACAGTAGCAAAAAGAATCAACTCAATATCATTTTTCAAACTCCTGGAATAGGCAAAACAGTGTTTAAACTAAATCTGCTCTAATTTATATTTAAAAATTTCAAACACAGACAAATTATATGTTTGTAAAAACTACAGGCAATTTGTGAGCTACTGGAAAAAGAATCAATGTCATTGGACGTAGGGATAAAAATTTGTGATCAAAACAAGATTGAAAGTTTCCGTTTTTGAAATCTGGGCAGAAAGTTACAAAACTGCTAGTGCTAAAAAGAGTCACACGTGGCAAGATGCTACTGGTTGTGGTGGTTGTTTGTTATGTGGCTTCGAGCAAACGGCCTAAGGCTAGCAAGGTCGCCGGTTAATTCATAAGTGGCTAAAAGAACCTAATGGTTTTCTGGAATAAACTGAAGGGGTACTAGTGTTCTAATCCTAGCCATTGCATGGGATTGCATGGGATCTAATGGCTAGGAGGGGTTGCATGCAAATAGAGAGAGAGAGGGAGTTAATTACCTGTGGCAGAAGCTTGCACCGGCGAGGAACGTCCCTGCCGGCGAGGGAGGAGCTCCGGGGTGGGGTTGGAGGCTTCGGGGAGGCGGCGGCGGGGTTCCTCCTCTGCGGGGGAGGCGGCGGTGGAGAGAGAGAGAGCTCGGGGGAGGCAATCCCAGGCGAGGCCGAGGGTGGCGCAGCCTCGGGCTGCTGCTACTCCGGCGAGGCTCGTGGCGGCGGCGGCGGTGGGGTGAAGTGGCGGCGGCTAGGGTTGGGGAGGGGTGGCGGTGCAGAGGGGTTTATACAGGCCTAGGGGAGGTGGCAGCTATGGAAGGGGAGGGAGAACTTTGGGAAGGAGATCACGGGAGAAGAAAGAGGGCTCGGTTCCTGTAGAGAAGGAAAGAGAGGGAGGAGAAAGAAGGAAGGAGGAGAGTGCACGGGGTGGAAGGAAATCAAGGGAGAAGAGAGGAAGCTGGGAGGAAGCTTCGGTTCCTGGGAAAAAAGAAAGAGAGGGAGAGCTCGCATGGGGAGAGAAAGGAGAGAGAATCAAGGAAGGAGAGGGAGAAGAAAGAAATACGTGGGGGAGAGAGAGGAGATTAGGACGTGGGGGAGAGAAGGCTGCATGCCTCGGGTGGATGCATGTACGTGCATGCATGCATCCAGGGTATTGCATGCCTCGGTGCAAGGCTGGGCTGAGCCACTTGGCTCGGCCTGGCAGGTCCCTTTTTTTTTAAAACAAACTAACAGCAGCAAAAAAAGAAAAAAAAACAAGACTGTAAAAAATATATTTTCCTAGCTAACAAAATACTAGAAAAAAGTACTAATATACATATATGCACTAGAATACTTAGGAGAAAAACAAGACAGAAAAATATACTACTAATATATATATAATATCTATGGAGACCCTAGTTCCACCTAATGCAACTTTTTAAAAAAAATAGTTTTATGCAATAGGTCACACAACCAGATCGAAAAACTCAACTAAATTAATTAGGAGTTTAGAAAATTTGCAAAACCAAATTGGTGACTCCATAAATAAAATTCGAAACGTTATGCACTTTATTTCGACGGGGGGAGAAGTCATATTATCTCCACTCCAATAAATTGCCCGCAGCCACATAACGATAAATTTTTTCAGAAGAACGAAATGATGCATAAAATATGAGATGCATATGAATGATCTATTAACATCCGAATTTAAGAAAATTGGGATGTTACAAACCTACCCACCTTAAGATGAATCTCGCCCTCGAGATTCGGGTTGGCTAGAAAATAGGTGCGGGTGGTCTCGACGAAGATCCTCTTCTCGTTCCCAGGTGGCTTCTTCCTCGGTGTGGTGGCTCCACAACACCTTGCAGAACTTGATGATCTTGCTGCGGGTAACTCTGTTGGCACTCTCGAGAATCCGGACGGGTTTCTCCTCATACGTCAGATCACTGTCAAGCTGTATGGCTGCTAGGGGCACTGTATCTCTCAACGGAACATCGGCCATCTCAACGTGGCATTTCTTCAACTGGGAAACATGAAAGACATCATGAACTCCGGACAATCCTTCCGGCAGTTCCAGTTTGTATGCAACTTCGCCTCTACGTTCAAGAATTTTGTAGGGGCCAATAAATCGTGGGGCTAATTTTCCTTTCACACCGAATCTCTTGATTCCTCGAAGTGGATACACCCGAAGATATGCTCGATCTCCCACTTCGTACGTTACTTCCTTGCGTTTGCTGTCGGCATAACTCTTCTGCCTGGACTGAGCTGTCTTGAGTCGGTCACGAATAAGCTTGACCTCCTCTTCAGATTCTCGGATGAGGTCGGGACCAAAAAGTTGTCGGTCTCCAACTCCATCCCACATCAACGGTGCTCTGCACCTCCTTCCGTATAGAGCTTCGAAAGGGGCCATCTTCAGACTGGTCTGGTAGCTGTTGTTGTACGAGAACTCGGCATACGGTAAATTATCATCCCAACTAGACCCATAGTCTAGTGCGCAAGCTCTCAACATGTCTTCCAGAATCTGATTAACTCTCTCGGTCTCTCCATCTGTCTGCGGGTGAAATGCTGTGCTGAACTCCAATCTTGTTCCCAAGGTTTCGTGCAGTTGGTGCCAAAATTTCGAGGTGAACTGAGTCCCTCTATCGGACACAATGCTCTTAGGTACTCCGTGCAGACATACGATCCTCGTCATATAAATCTTGGCCAGCTTGGCACTCGTGTAGGTAGTTTTCACCGGAATGAAATGAGCTACCTTGGACAAACGATCGACCACAACCCAAATAGAATCATAGCCAGAACGGGTCCTGGGTTATCCTGTGATGAAGTCCATACCAAGCTTTTCCCATTTCCATTCGGGTATCGGCAGAGGTTGGAGCAAACTTGTTGGCTTCTGATGCTCGACTTTTACTCGCTGACAAACATCGCATATAGCTACGAACTCGGCAATGTCTTTCTTCAATCCTGTCCACCAGAAACTTTCTTTCAGATCCAGATACATCTTGGTGTTACCGGGGTGTATCGAGTACGGGGAATCGTGAGCTTCCTGAAGTATCAACTTCCTGAGTTCGGGATCATTGGGCACATAGATGCGATCCTCAAACCATAAAGTTCCGTGTTCATCCTCACGAAAACCTTTAGCTTTCCCGTCTTCCATTTTCTGCTTAATCTCGGTTATCTCCTTGTCAGCTTTCTGTGCTTCGCGGATCTTTTCTGTCAAAGTAGACTGAATTTCCAAAGTGGCAACAAATCCTCTTGGAACTATCTCTAGTTTGAGCTCTCGGAGATCATCGACTAACTCTTGGGGTAATCCTCCTGCTGTGAGTGTGTTCACATAACTCTTGTGGCTCAACGCATCGGCTACAACATTTGCCTTGCCTGGGTGATAATGTAATCTCATGGCATAGTCCTTGATCAACTCTAGCCATCGCCTCTGTCTGAGGTTCAACTCCTTCTGCGTGAAGATATATTTCAGGCTCTTGTGATCAGTGTAAACATCACAACTATTTCCGATTAGGAAATGTCTCCAGGTCTTGAGAGCGTGCACTATGGCTGCTAGTTCCAAGTCATGTGTGGCATAATTCAACTCATGAGGTCTGAGCTGTCTGGATGCATAGGCTACAACTTTGCCTTCTTGCATGAGCACTCCTCCGAGTCCTTGACGAGAAGCGTCACAGTAAACCTGGAAATCCTTCTAAATGTTCGGCAATATCAGCACTAGGGCTGTAACAAGACGTTTCTTCAGCTCTTGAAAACTGGTTTCACATTCCTCAGTCCAAACATACTTGGATTCCTTCTTCAATAACTCTGTCATGGGCTTGGCAATCTTTGAGAAATTCTCAATGAACCTCCGGTAATATCCGGCAAGTCCGAGGAAACTGCGGATCTCCTTGACTGAAGTGGGTGCTACCCATTCGGTGACTGCTGCGACCTTGGCAGGGTCCACTGCTATTTCTTCTCTTGAGCTGACGTGTCCGAGAAATCCGACTTCCTTCAACCAAAACTCACATTTGCTGAACTTTGCATATAGCTTATGCTCTCGAAGCTTCTCCAGAACTAGACGCAAATGTTCCTTGTGTTCCTCTTCGTTCTTGGAGAATATCAGTATGTCATCGATGAACACCACGACAAACTTGTCCAAGTACTCCATAAATACCTTCTTCATCAGATTCATAAAATATGCCGGAGCATTAGTCAGTCCAAATGACATGACTGTGTACTCATACAAGCCGTACCGAGTGGTAAAGGCTGTCTTGGGTATATCCTGTTCACGAATCTTCAACTGATGATACCCGAATCGAAGATCGATCTTTGAGAATATGCGAGCTCCAACTAACTGATCAAACAGATCATTGATCATCGGCAAGGGGTACTTGTTCTTGATGGTCACATCGTTCAATGCACGATAATCGACAACCATTCTTAAGGACTTGTCCTTCTTTTCAACTAAGAGCACTAGGCTCCCCAAGGTGAAGAACTTGGGCGAATATACCCTTTGTCCAATAACTCCTTAATTTGCTTCTTGATTTCTATCAAGTCATTTGCGGGCATCCGATAAGTTCTCTTGGATATCGGGGCTGTTCCGGGTAATAGCTCAATCAAGAACTCAATCTCTCTATCGGGTGGCATGCTCGGCAATTCCTCCGGAAATACATCTGGGTACTCCTGTACAATCGGTACTTCCTCCTGGACTACTCCCGTGAGAGAGTTTACTCGCTTACTCCGTGTCGGGCGCTGTGACACGTACTTAATCCGCTTCTGCTCGGGGGTGGTGAGAAAAATAGACTTAAGGGCACAATCGATATTACCTTCATACTTGGCCATCCAATCCATGCCTAGGATTACATCCAATCCCTGGGACTCTAATACGATGAGGTCAGTGGGCAAATTATGGTTCCCGATGTTGAGACTCAAAGCATGGCATCCTATCCCGGCTGTCATCATGCCTCCTGGGGAACTAACCTTAATAGGTTGGCTGAGGGTTCTAGTTCGCAAACTGTACTTTTCCACAACTACCGTTGATATGAATGAATGCGTTGCACCAGAATCAAAAAGTACCAATACTGGATGTGAATTTAGCAAAAACTTACCAACCACAGTATCGGGGTGATCATAGACTTCTTCCACATCAATGTGGTTCACCTGAGCTCGAGGAAAAGGATTGGGCTTCTTAGCTGCAGAGTTGCCATTGCCGTTGCCGTTACCATTTCCCTGCTTGTTCTGGGGACAATCAGTGGCATAGTGTCCCTTCTTCTGACACTTGAATCAAGTGATGTGAGTCAGATCCTTCTGAGCTGGAGCTGAATTCTGCTGAGTGCCAGTACCGCCATTCTTGAAGTTGCTGTTGTTGCGGTGGTTCCCATTTCCTCCATGGTTGTGGCCTCCATGGTTGTGCACTGGGTGGTTATGCTGAACGTGTCCTCCAAACTTACCGGATCCAGTCCCGGTATTCCCTGGATAAGGGGTGTAGCGAGGCTTCTGCTGAGTGCCGGAGTTGAACTTTCCAACCCCATACTTTCGCTTGCGGTTCTCCATCTGCTGATGTTTCCCCTCCAAGATGAGGGCCTTATCAACCAGCTCCTGGTAGTTGTTGAAGGTGGCTACCGTCAACTGAATGCTCAGCTCATCATTCAGTCCTTCCAAGAACTTCTCCTGCTTGGCTGCATCATCGGCCACATCTCCAGGTGCATAACGGGCAAGCATGCTGAAATCATCAACGTACTGGGCCACAGTGCGATTCCCCTAGCGTAAGTTGCGAAACTCACGCTTCTTCAGACTCATTGCACCAGCTGAGACATGTGCGGTGCGGAAGGGTTGCTTGAATTGCTCCCAAGTGACTCTAGCAATGGGATAAGTGGTGGTGTAGTTCTCCCACCAAGCAGTTGCAGGGCCTTCAAGTTGGTGCGCGGCAAAACACACCTTCTCAGCTTCAGAACAACCAGCGGTGATAAGTTCACGCTCCATCCTGCGAAGCCAATCATCTGCCACAATGGGCTCAATGTTGCTGGAGAAAGTTGGAGGGTTCAACCTCAGAAAACGAGTAAGGTTGTCGGCCTGGGGTGGGGGACGGTTGTTGTTGTTGTTCTGGTTCTGGATGATCAGCTGCATCAAGGCATTTTGTTGCTGGATCAATTGAGTGAGTTCCGGCGGAAAGTTGGACTCAGGGGCGCGTCTCGGAGGCATCTGATGTTTGTAGAGGGGTGAGATTAGCGTAGAACAATGGTCTAAGAGGAATTACACTACCCATATGAATGCAACACACAAATATCACACCACACATTTTATTCAATCATCACAAAGGTTCATACGGGGATACAAAATCGATAATCCTAAACATCGGCCTAACACATAAAACGATAAAGTAAATTTGGTCGTCTAGTCTAAGTGTCCTCCTCAGAATA
>NC_058520.1:270209337-270214337 GCF_904849725.1 Hordeum vulgare subsp. vulgare
CCAGGCAAGTCACTTTGATCATACTATCACCTATGTTTTATGCATCGTAGTTCTACCATCCTATGCCCAATTGCATGCTGAGTAGGTACTTGGAAATTTAGTATAGATTGTAGTATCATGTGGTAGGCATACAACAACCCCGATACTTGGCCCCGGGACGACAAATTTCATATTGCTATGCTTGAGTAGACGGGATTTCGGTTGAGTGCATAACACGAGTGATGCGAGGTTGATTAAATAATCAAGACCGGTTAAGACAAGATTTTCAAGACCTCGGACGCAATGCAACTATGGGTGAAGGATGGTTGATCGGCTCCCTGGAGAACCGAGTGGATGACCCGGGATGCTGGAGAGGCCATGACATCCTGCGGAAAGCTTCACCGAGGCTCAAAGAGACGGACGGACATTTTTAAGACCCAGGGCTTACCTGCACAACCACAAGTCATTATGGGCTCTGGCTTGGTTGGACAACGCGGAGATTCTGGACAGGCGGTGCTAGCAGATGTAGAAGAACAGTAGGAATGGATGGGCACCGACAGGGATTCAGAGGGACCCGTTGAAAGACCATGTTTTGACCATCCGGTCTTCAAACACCCTAAAGTGCGAGGACATACTCGGAGGTGGTCAAATCTTGTGGGGAACGTGTGCAAAACTCTGCACAGTATTCAAACCTAATCGATTAGCCGTGTCCACGGTCATGGACAACTTGAGCTAAAGGAACTGAAGTTATCTGGATTTCTCAACACCATTAAATATATTTGATGAGGGTAATTATTGACAACTCGGGTACGAGAATTGGTTGGTGGAACCATCTCGTTAACAACAAATAACGTAGTAACATTTTGCTTTTAGCCCTCTCTTGATGTACGAGAAAACTTGCTTTACGCTAAAAACTTATAGCCCCACCTGCCATATCTGCATATAGTATAGATGATTACTTTTCACCCCTCTCTTATGTGACTTGCCGGCATATTCAATATGCTGACCTACACGGCTGCAACGTCTTATGTTGGAGATATTTTTCTTCGACGAGTAAGAGTACGATTCAGGTTTACGGTCTACACTCAACTTACCGTTGGTGTTTATTGGGACACCACTCCCTTGACTGCTTCCGCTGAAATATTTAAGGTATATATCAGTTTTACGCTATTTATATATGATTGCACTTTGATATATACATTGATGTACTGTGTGTGCCAGCATACTGATCCAGGGATGGCACAGAAACACAGAGGCTTGACTCGTTTTGAGTCGGGTCGCTACAGAAATGGTATCAGAGCACATGTTGACTGTAGGACGTGACCCTAGAAACTGAAAATCCCTTAGGGAAGAATCTCTCAAAAAAAATTTATTTTCAACAACATCCTTTACTTCTCATCCCTTCTAATTTCATCAAATGTTCTCTCTCACCTCAAATAGTTAGACAATGCCCCTTCCCCTTTGACCACATGAAGGATCAACCGACTCCCACTACAAGTAAAGAGGATTTCATCATGCAGTTGAAGCTACACCAATTGAAGACTCTCAAGATCCGAAGGACTCGAAGACCCCAAAACGTTCGAATATTTATATGACCATTAGAAGTCCAAACCCCTGTTATATACCCATGTTAGATACGATGATTTGTGAGGCGTCATTGGTGTGTGTTTTTCGACAGCCACAAATAAAACTTATTCTCAAAAATATTGTTTGTATTGTGTGTATCTCCCTCTTTCCCTCTCTCTCTTACTCATCTCATCCCAAAAACGTTGGACCCAATAGATGGCGTATGAAGCTGGACTTGTAATCTCTGGACCAATAACCCAGCTGGAAGTTGAAATATGGATTCATAACATGGAGAACTACTTCGAGAGCAATTTTATTTCCAGGAAGTATGAAGTTGCACGCGCCCTTCACTACTTTACCCAAAGTGCTGCTATCTGGTGGAAAATGCATCATGCCATACAAGGATTTAGTGGAGCAGTTGGGACGAATTCAAGAAGACTATGTTAAGATCCCGTCTTATCCAAAAGTGATATGATAGCCCGATGAAGAAGCCTTGTGCATGCAAGATCTGTGGAGAAATAGGACACACCCAGGAAGAAAACCAGGATGGATGCCCTCATTGTGAAGAAAATCACCCAGCGGAGGATTGCCCAAGTAGTCAGGTGACTTGTTTCTTGTGTGAAGGAACCACCCACTACCCAGCGGTGTGTCACATTTACCCCAAGTATGCCTGAAACCCACAAACCCCGGGACTAACAAGAATCATGTACTATCTTTTTGGAGAAGGAAACTTGTTTTAGCAAACGTTTTCTTAGGAGCATACGAAAATCTGAGAGTTGTGAAGATACGTAGATGTTTTGTTCAGCTTGCAGAATCATTGGATTTATCCGAACTTCGTTCGTGGACAAGAGAAACTCTGCAACGCTTGTGAGGATGTCCAAGTGTTAGAATACGAGATTCACTAACCTTATACAAGGTAATGATTTCAATGCGACATGGCTTGGCCACCATGACGACTTACTATTGTCATTATCTTGCTATTCGGAATGGTAAATCTAAGAGAGTTACCCATAGTGAGAGACGACGTCCTTTGAAGCTTTTGTTTGAGCCTTAGAATGGTATAATGAAAGCCCATGTACATGGCACTTGTTGTCAAGCGTAGGAATTTTTACGGTGAGGATGAAGCCAAGAACCTTCTCTCTGCAGGATAACCACAAATGGTAGACCACCATGAGAATCATCGATAGGTTATTTAGAATGATCACGAGACTTGTCAGTTAAGAAGACCCAGTGACGGAAGAATCTTATCTCAACAGAAGAACCCTCGATTTTGATGGAAACATTATGAATATAATGGAAGAACTTCACCAAAGAAGTTACCATGAAGAATGTGACGAGCGAGATGCCAAGACTCCAGAGGATTGTTAAAAATTTGAGCGACCAGTAACTCTCATTTTAAGTGTGGTAGCACCCCACTTTGCAGGAGAATATATTTGTTAGAAGACCCCCCCAAACCATAACCTTTTCTTTCTAGCCTATTCGAATCTCGAGGACGAGATTCATTTTAAGTGTGGTAGTTTGTAACATCCCAAAATTATAAATTTTGGAATGTTAATATAATTATTAGATTGATTGTTTGTTTGTTTGAGTGATTGAAACTTGAGTGGAATTTGAAACTTCTCAAAAAAATGAGAGGGAATAAAATGACTTTCCCAAAATTTTCTATTTTGAATCCCTTTTCAATTTTGAGTTTGAATATTTTCAAAACCCTTTGATAAAAAAAAATCAAACGAGAGGAGGAAAATGACACTCCAAAATCTCGTTTCTCAACACCATTAAATATATTTGATGAGGGTAATTATTGACAACTCGGGTACGAGAATTGGTTGGCGGAACCATTTCGTTAACAACAAACAACGTAGTAACATTTTGCTTTTAGCCCTCTCTTGATGTAAGAGAAAACTTGCTTTACGCTAAAAACTTATAGCCCCACCTGCCATATCTGCATATAGTATAGATGATTACTTTTCACCCCTCTCTTATGTGACTTGCCGGCATATTCAATATGCTGACCTACACGGCTGCAACGTCTTATGTTGCAGATATTTTTCTTCGACGAGTAAGAGTACGATTCAGGGTTACGGTCTACACTCAACTTGCCGTTGGTGTTTATTGGGACTCCACTCCCTTGACTGCTTGCGCTGAAATATTTAAGGTATATATCAGTTTTACGCTATTTACATGTGATTGCACTTTGATATATACATTGATGTACTATGTGTGCCAGCATACTGATCCAGGGATGGCACAGAAACAGAGAGGCTTGACTCGTTTTGAGTCGGGTCGCTACATGTTGTTCTTGTTGTTGCTCTTGTTGTTGTTGGTGGTGGCGTTGTTGTTGTTGTTCTTGTTGTCGTCGTCGTCATCGCCTTCGTTGTTGATGTTGTTTTTCTTCTTGTACTTCTTCTTGTTGTTGTTGTTGTTGTTGTGGTCGTCATCGTCGTCGTCCTCGTTGTTGTCGTCGACGACGACGACGACGGGAACGACGACGACGACAAAGACGACAAAAACGACGAGAACAACGACAATGACGAGAACAATGATTAGAACGACAACAACAACAATGACAACAACGACAATGACGAGAACAACGACAATGACGAGAACAATGAAAACAACGACAATAACAACAACAATGAAAACAACGACAACAACGACAACAACGAGAACAGCGACAACAACAACAATAACAACAATGACAACAACAACAACGACGACGACCACGACGACAACAATTACATCAATGACATCAATGACATCAACCGCAAAAACAACAACGACAACCAGGACGACGAAGACAACAACCACAACAACAACAACAACAACAAGAACAGCAACAACAACAACAACAATGACGACGACGACGACGACGACGACGACGACGACGACAACAACAACAACAACAACAACAACAACAACAACAACCACCACCACAACAACAACGACAACAACAACAACAACGATGACCACCACGACGACTACAACAACAACGACAACAACGACAACCACGAGGACTACAACAACAACGACAACAACGACAACAACGACAACAACAACAACAACAACAACAACAACAAAAACAAAAAAAAGACGAATATAACAACAACAACAACAACAACAACAACAACAACAACAACAACAAAAACGACAACAATAACAACAACCACGACGTCGACGACGACGACAACTACGACAACAACAACAATGACGGGAACAACAACAACAACGATGACGAAAACAACGATGACAATAGCGACAACAATGGCAATAGCGACAACAACAACAACAATAACAACAACAACAACAACAAAAACAACAACACCAAGGACGACAACGACGACGAAGACAACAACAACAACAAAAACAACAACAACAACCACAATAATAACGACGACGACGACGACAACAACAACGACAATGACGAGAACAACGATAAGAACAACAATGACAACAAC
>NC_058520.1:270219337-270231837 GCF_904849725.1 Hordeum vulgare subsp. vulgare
GAAGACAAAAATAAGAAGGAGAAGCAGAAAAGAAGAAGAAAAGAAGAGAAGAAGAAGAGAAGAAGAGAAGAAGAATGCCTTCTCCTCCTCCTTCTTCTCCTCCTTCTTCTCCTCCTCCTCCTTCTCCTTCTTCTTGATTTCTTCTTCTTCTTCTCCTCCTCCTCTTTCTTCTCCTCTATCTTATTCTCCTGACCTTATTTTCGCCAACAATGAGATAATTTGCCCATTTAGCTAAAAAATGGCATAAAAACCTTGGTTAGATCATGAATATTATATTCTTAACTTGTTTTCCTCTAAAATGACATAATTAGAATATTTGTGTTGATCGGGTGGATTTACATGTGATAGTTGTCTCGTCACTGTGAGGTCTGGTGTGCGAAGACCTACCCGTGCGTTGTACGAGCTCCGCCCCTGCATTCGTGGGTCAGTACAAATTTCATCTCGTCCTCGCTCCTTCATTTACTGTGGCTCGGTTTCCGGATGAAACTTTCTAGATTTAGGTAATTCAATTAATTTATCAGTATGCGTCTCCCGTTCGAAAAGGCGACATCTATAAATATGCATGTCTTTGCATATTTATAACCGCCATCCTTTCTAACTGTCCAACACTATCCATGGACTGCCCGAGTATGTGTAGATTGGGTTCGTTTTCCCATATGCTGTGCTCTGGATCCGATGCGGAATTTCGTCAGTGCCTCCCTGTTGTTCTCCGGATGCACATCCTCTCTGTTTATTGCAGAGACGTGTATCAGGAGAACAACGGGGAGGTGCTGCCGAAATTTTGCGTTGGATCCGAAGCAGAGCATGGGAAAACGAACCCAATCTACACATACTCGGGTGGGATTAGGACCTATCTTTACCTATTAGCGTGTAGGTTGCCTGGACATAATAAAAATGGCGAACCTGATTAACCGATGAATATAAATGCTAAATTATATATAAATATATTTCTTCTGTCTTTAGTAGCTACGCAAGATGAGTGATCGTTTGTGGATGTATACCGGTCACCCTAGTCAGAAAGAGATGACGAAAGAATGGTTTGTAAAAAGAAAGGAATTTTTGAAAGCCCCATTCGCAAATGACGAGGAAAGAAACTATTTCCCCTGTCCTGGATGCGACAACTATAAAAAGACGACAGAGGCTGTAATGATTAAACACCTGCAGAGGAGGGGGTTTAAGCCTAATTATACGGTGTGGACATTTCATGGTGAGTCTATACAACCCACAAGAGCTGAGGTGGTCCGTCGTCGCACGGACGATCATGGTGCAAGACTTTGATGATGCTCGGGATTCGGAAGATGAGATGGAGGAATCTGCAAAGGCCTTTTATGAAATGTTGGAGTCTTCAAAACGTCCTCTCCATGAGCACACTGAGCTCTGTCAGCTGGATGCAATTTCACAAGTAATGGCTCTGAAGGCTCAGTTCAACTTGGGAAGAGAATGGTACGACGCGATGATGACACTATTTGGACGTTTCCTACCCAAAGGCCATGTCATGCGTGCAAACCTGTACCAGTCGGACAAAATACTTCGTGTACTTAAGATTCCCTATGAGAAGATAGATGCATGTGAGAAAGGATGTGTTTATTGAGGAAGGAGTATGCACACTTGGACTATTGTCCCAATTGGGAGTCTTGCAGGTATCTTGTGGTAGATAACGGTATGGGTGAGAAGAGGCATACCAAAATCGCAGTTAGTGTTCTTCGGTATATGCCAACCGTACCAAGATTTCAACGTCTTTTCATGGTCGAAGAGACAGCCAGACAGATGACATGGCACAAATTGGGCAAAAGAACCGAACTAGATGCGGATGGGAATAAGATGATGGTACACACATCGGATGGGGAAGCGTGGAAACATTTTGATGGATTGCATCAGGATAAAGCGGCAGATCCAAGGAATCCTCGAGTCTGTGCTCCCACGGATGGTTTTAATCCCTTCGGCATGACGGCAACCCAATACAGTTGTTGGCCTGTATTTGTCATTCCACTCAATCTCCCCCCCGGGCAGATTATGCAAAGAAAGAAAATATTTCTGACGTTGATAATTCCATGGCCCAATTATCCGGGGCAGAATATGAATGTGTACCTGCAACCGCTTAAGGATGAATTGGAAGAAGCTTGGGATAATGGGTTCAAGACATATGATGCCGCTAGAAAAGAAAACTTCAAAATGCATGTGTGGTACATGTACTCTATGCATGACTTGCCAGCGTATGCGCTATTCTCTCGATGGTGTGTGCATGGAAGGTTCCCGTGCCCCCAATGCAAGATAGCTCTTTAGTTTCATTGATTGCAGGAGGGTCAGAAGTATTCTTGCTTTGACTTGCATAGACAGTTCCTGGATCCTGACCATCAGTTTAGAAAAAGACAAGAAGAACTTTACCAAATGTAAAGTTGTCAAAAACTTGGCACCACCTGCGTTCACAGGCCAACAGATCCTGGATCAGTTAAACGCCCTCGAGCCTGATCCAGAGCGTCCAGGGTATTTCAAGGGGTATAATTCAAAACACGCCTGGACTCACAAGCCATTCTTCTGGGATCTGCCTTACTTCAAAGACCTCCTTCTTCCACACAATATCGACATGATGCACACTGAAAAGAATATCGGAGAGGCTATATTTGGTACATTGTTCGACATAGATGGGAAGACAAAGGATAATATTAAGGCTACAGTCGATCAAGAGACACTATGTCATAGACCGTTACAAAACATGCGAGAAGGCAAAGGAAAGCAGAAGTGGTCGAAGCCAAAGGCCTGGTTCAATCTTGGAAGGCAAGCTATGAGGGAAATTATCTTGTGGGTCAAAATGCACTTGATGTTCCCCGATGGGTATGCAGCGAATCTAAAGAGGGGAGCGAGTGTTGTAAAATTAAAGATCTCAAGAGTCATGACTGGCACATATGGCTAGAGCGGGTAATGTCGGTGATGTTACGTGGATTTATTCCCGAGGATGAATGGCTAGTACTGGCGGAGCTCAGCTATTGATTCTGTGTTCTTTGTGCGAAAGAATTGTCGCCTGGCGTGGTAGAAGACATGAAGGAGTTTGCACCAGAGTTGTTGTGCAAGTTAGAGAAGATCTTTCCACCGGGTTCTTTAATCCGATGCAGCATTTGATTTTACATCTATCGACCGAGGCAAGATTGGGTGGGCCCGTGCAAGATCGTTGGTGCTATGCAACTAAGAGGATGCAGAAGACCCTTCGAGCTAAATGGAAAAATAAGCGTACAATTGAAGCATCGATGGTTGAGGCATTCATTACTGAGGAGGTGGCAAACTTTGTGACATCACACTACGAAGCCAAAAATCATCATTTGCATAATCCGAAGCCTCGACACAATGATGCAGACCCTTAAAAGGTGGGTCCAACCTCAGCCTATTCAAAGTGCAGTGCCAACTTACTTTAGTTTGGACGAAACTGGGTATGTGAATTGCTTCATGATTCATGCAATTCATTCTTGATGCTAGTATTTTGTTCCTCTCTTTTAGGCGCTTCACAATAAGACGGACATGCCACACTTGTATGACCTTTATGGCATGGTCCATACTGCCTCGTACAAGAAGGCGAAGGCATTCTCTGAGTCTGACTTGGATGATCCCAATAACTTCACCAACATATCATCCCACCAGAAGCTCGTGGCATACAGGGACGCGGGGAAGGCTACGAAGGGGGATGACTTTAACCCTAGCCACGAACCTTTGGATCCAGAGCTGGTGATGATATCTGGTGGCAGGAGGCCCCAGGGCTCGATAGCCATTGGAGATGGGATAATACGTTGTCCACTCACTCTTCCGGAGATCAAGGCGCGCCAGTCGAGCAGTTGTCCTGAGACAACGCGTCGTCCACGGCCAGTCGATGTTGCCATCGAGGTTAGTTGTACGGACTAAGAACAGTTTCATCCATTTCATTATGTGTGTCACCATAGATCATTATTGTGGTAGCAAAGAATGGTGTTTCAGGCTACTCTTCAGAAAGAGAGAGCGACAAACCAGGCTGCTCTTGAGAAAGAGAGATTGGCAAGCGAGGCTGCTCTTCACGCTGCTCTTGATGAGAGGGACCAGACCACGACACGATTGATTGAGGAGGAGAGGGCCCGGAATGAGATGGGTCAACGGGCCATGTACGAGCTTTTTGTGGTATGTTTTTTTCACATTAGCCAAATCATGTGTGTAAGGTATGTTTCATTACTAACTAATACGACCCACTCTTCAGGGTTTGTGCGAGAAGAGCGGTCAAGTCCCTCCGTCGATGCCCGTCTTCTCTTCGATTGGCACGGTGAGTTTCATTATAAACTAGTATTAATAAAGCTCCCGAGCGGCATCGCACGACCCTTCTCCAGGGCAACCGTCTCCAAACGTCTTCTCTTCGATTGGCACGGTGAGTGTCATCATGCTAACTGAGACATTGCAAAATATATTTTCTACAGAATAACTCCCGAGCGGCATCGCACGACCCTTCTCCAGGGCAACCGTCTCCAAACGAAGCCGCCGCGAGCAACCGTGGTGTTTCTCCTCCTTGATGACCACTACGGTAAGTTTCTCTTCTCTCTTTCATATTATCCTTGCTTTAATTTCCCCAAAAAGACATAATTAGCCCATTTAGCTCCAAAATGCCATAATAACCTCAAAATGGCATAAGAACCTTGGTTAGCTCATGAATATTATATACTTAGCTTGTTTGCCTCTAAATGGAGATAATTAGCCCATTTAGCTCCAAAAAGACATAATTAGGTAATTTAGCTCCAAGAAGAGGAGAAGAGGAGAAGAGGAGAAGAGGAGAAGAAATAGGAAAAATGAAAAGAAAGAAGAAGAAGAAGAAGAGAAGAAGGAGAAGGAGGAGGAGGAGGAGGAGGAGGAGAAGGAGGAGAAGGCCAAAGACCTTCTAGTCCTTCTCCTCCTCCTCCTTCTCCTCCTTCTCCTCGTTCTTCTTGATTTCTTCTTCTTCTCCTCCTCCTCCTCTTTCTTGTCCTCTTTCATATTATCCTTGCTTTAGTTTCCCCAAAAATACATAATTAGCCCATTTAGCTCCAAAATGCCATAATAACCTCAAAATGGCATAAGAACCTTGGTTAGCTCATGAATATTATATACTTAGCTTGTTTGCCTCTAAATGGAGATAATTAGCCCATTTAGCTCCAAAAAGACATAATTAGGTAATTTAGCTCCAAGAACAGGAGAAGAGGAGAAGAGGAGAAGAAATAGGAAAAATGAAAAGAAAGAAGAAGAATAAGAAGAGAAGAAGGAGAAGGAGGAGGAGGAGGAGGAGGAGAACGAGGAGAAGGCCAAAGACCTTCTAGTCCTTCTCCTCCTCCTCCTTCTCCTCCTTCTCCTCCTTCTTCTTGATTTCTTCTTCTTCTCCTCCTCCTCCTCTTTCTTCTCCTCTTTCATATTATCCTTTCTTTAATTTCCCCAAAAATACATAATTAGCCCATTTAGCTCCAAAATGCCATAATAACCTCAAAATGGCATAAGAACCTTGGTTAGCTCATGGATATTATATACTTAGCTTGTTTTCCTCTAAAATGAGATAATTACCCATTTAGCTCCAAAAATACATAATTAGATAATTTAGCTCCAAGAAGAGGAGAAGAAATAGTAAAAATGAAAAGAAAGAAGAAGAAGAAGAGAAGAAGGAGAAGGAGGACGAGGACGAGGAGAAGGAGGAGAAGGCCGAGGACCTTGTAATCCTTCTCCTCTTCCTCCTTCTGCTCCTTCTCCTCCTTCTTCCTCATTTCTTCTTCTTCTCCTCCTCCTCCTCTTTCTTCTCATCTTTCATATTAACCTTGCTTTAATTTCCCCAACAATGACATAATTAGCCCATTTAGCTCCAAAATGCCATAATAAGCTCAAAATGGCATAAGAACCTTGGTTAGCTCATGAATATTATATACTTAGCTAGTTTTCCTATAAAATGGGATAATTAGCCCATTTAGCTCCAGAAAGACATAATTAGGTAATTTAGCTCCAACAAAAGGAGAAGAGGAGAATAAATAGGAAAAATGAAAAGAAAGAAGAAGAAGAAGAAGAAGAAGAGAAGAAGGAGAAGGAGGAGGAGGAGAAGGCCAAGGACCTTCTAGTCCTTCTCCTCCTCCTCCTTCTCCTCCTTCTCCTCCTTCTTCTTGCTTTCTTCTTTTTCTCCTCCTCCCACTCTTTCTTCTCCTCTTTCATATTATCCTTGCTTTAATTTCCCCAACAATGACATAATTAGCCCATTTAGCTCCAAAATGCCATAATAAGCTCAAAATGGCATAAGAATCTTGGTTAGCTCATGAATATTATATACTTAGCTTGTTTTCCTCTAAAACGGGATAATTAGCCCATTTAGCTCCAAAAAGACATAATTAGGTAATTTAGCTCCAACAATAGGAGAAGAGGAGAAGAAATAGGAAAAATGAAAAGAAAGAAGAAGAAGAAGAAGAAGAGAATAAGGAGATGGAGGAGGAGGAGGAGGAGAAGGCCAAGGACCTTCTAGTCCTTCTCCTCCTCCTTCTTCTCCTCCTTCTCCTCCTCCTTCTTGATTTCTTATTATTCTCCTCCTCCTCCTCTTTCTTCTCCAATTTCAAATTAACCTTGATTTAATTCCCCCAACAACGACATAATTAGCCCATTTAGCTCCAAAATGCCATAATAAGCTCAAATGGCATAAGAACCTTGGTTAGCTCATGAATATTATATACTTAGCTTGTTTTCCTCTAAAATGGGATAATTAGCCCATTTAGCTCCAAAAAGACGTAATTAGGTAATTTAGCTCCAACAAGAGGAGAAGAGGAGAAGAAATAGGAAAAATGAAAAGAAAGAAGAAGAAGAAGACTAAGAGAATAAGGAGAAGGAGGAGGAGGAGAAGGCCAAGGACCTTCTAGTCCTTCTCCTCCTCCTCCTTCTCCTCCTACTCCTCCTTCTTCTTGATTTCTTATTCTTCTCCTCCTCCACCTCTTTCTTCTCCTCTTTCATATTATCCTTGCTTTAATTTACCCAACAATGACATAATTAGCCCATTTTGCTCCAAAATACCATAATAAGCTCAAAATGGCATAAGAACCTTTGTTAGCTCATGAATATTATATACTTAGCTTGTTTTCCTCTAAAATGGGATAATTAGCCCATTTAGCTCCAAAAAGACATAATTAGGTAATTTAGCTCCAACAAGAGGAGAAGTGGAGATGAAATAGGAAAAATGAAAAGAAAGAAGAAGAAGAAGAAGAAGAAGAAGAAGAAGAGAAGGAGGAGGAGGAGGAGGAGAAGGCCAAGGACCTTCTAGTCCTTCACCTCCTCCTCCTTCTCCTCCTTCTCCTCCTTCTTCTTGACTTCTTCTTCTTCTCCTCCTCCTCCTCTTTCTTCTCCTCTTTCATATTATCCTTGCTTTAATTTCCCCAAAAAGACATAATTAGCCCATTTAGCTCCAAAATGCCATAATAACCTCTAAATGGCATAAGAACCTTGGTTAGCTCACGAATATTATATACTGAGCTTGTTTTCCTTTAAAATGAGATAATTAGCCCATTTAGCTCCAAAAAGACATAATTAGGTAATTTAGCTGCAAGAAGAGGAGAAGAGGAGAAGAAATAGGAAAAATGAAAAGAAATAAGAAGAAGAAGAAGAGAAGAAGGAGAAGGAGGAGGAGGAGGAGGAGGAGGAGAAGGAGGAGAAGGCCAAGGACCTTCTAGTCCTTCTCCTCCTCCTCCTCCTCCTCCTTCTTGATTTCTTCTTCTTCTCCTCCTCCTCCTCTTTCTTCTCCTCTTTCATATTATCCTTGATTTAATTTCCCCAAAAAGACATAATTAGCCCATTTAGCTCCAAAATGCCATAATAACCTCAAAATGGCATGAGAACCTCGGTTGGCTCATAAATATTATATACTTAGCTTGTTTTCCTATAAAATGAGATAATTAGCCCATTTAGCTCAAAAAAGACATAATTAGGTAATTTAGTTCCAAGAATAGGAGAAGAAATTGGAAAAATGAAAAGAAAGAAGAAGAAGAAGAAGAAGGAGGAGGAGGAGGAGGAGAAGCAGGAGAAGGCCAAGGACATTCTAGTCCTTTTCCTCCTCCTCCTTCTCCTCCTTCTCCTCCTTCTTTTTGGTTTCTTCTTCTTCTCCTCCTCCTCCTCTTTCTTCTCCTCTTTCATATTATCCTTTCTTTAATTTCCCCAACAATGACATAATTAGCCCATTTAGCTCCAAAATGCCATAATAAGCTCAAAATGGCATAAGAACCTTGGTTAGCTCATGAATATTATATACTTAGCTTGTTTTCCTCTAAAATGGGATAATTAGCCCATTTAGCTCCAAAAAGACATAATTAGGTAATTTAGCTCCAAGAAAAGGAGAAGAGGAGAAGAAATAGGAAAAATGAAAAGAACGAAGAAGAAGAAGAAGAGAAGAAGGAGAAGGAGGAGGAGGAGGAGGAGGAGAAGGCCAAGGACCTTCTAGTCCTTCTCCTCCTCCTCCTTCTCCTCCTTCTCCTCCTTCTTCTTGATTTCTTCTTCTTATCCTCCTCCTCCTCTTTCTTCTCCTCTTTCATATTATCCTTGCTTTAATTTCCCCAACAATGACATAATTAGCCCATTTCGCTCCAAAATGCCAAAATAAGCTCAAAATAGCATAAGAACCTTGGGTAGCTCATGAATATTATATACTTAGCTTGTTTTCCTCTAAAATTGGATAATTAGCCCATTTAGCTCCAGAAAGACATAATTAGGTAATTTAGCTCCAACAAGAGGAGAAGAAATATGAAAAATGAAAAGAAATAAGAAGAAGAAGAAGAAGAAGAAGAGAATAAGGAGAAGGAGGAGGAGGAGTTGAAGGCCAAGGACCTTCTAGTCCTCCTCCTTCTCCTCCTTCTCCTCCTTCTTCTTGATTTCTTCTTCTTCTCCTGCTCCTCCTCTTTCTTCTCCTATTTCATATTATCCTTCATTTAATTTCCCAAACAATGACATAATTAGCCCATTTAGCTCCAAAATACCATAATAAGCTCAAAATGGCATAAGAAACTTGGTTAGCTCATGAATATTATATACTTAGCTTGTTTTCCTCTAAAATGGGATAATTATCCCATTTAGCTCCAACAAGAGGAGAAGAGGAGAATAAATAGGAAAAATGAAAAGAAAGAAGAAGAAGAAGAAGAAGAAGAAGAGAAGAAGGAGAAGGAGTAGGAGGAGGAGAAGGCCAATGACCTTATAGTCATTCTCCTCCTCCTCCTTCTCCTCCTTCTCCTCCTTCTTCTTGATTTCTTGTTCTTCTCCTCCCCCTCATCTTTCTTCTCCTCTTTCATATTATCCTTGCTTTAATTTCCCCAACAATGACATAATTAGCCATTTAGCTCCGAAATACCATAATAAGCTCAAAATGGCATAAGAACCTTGGTTAGCTCATGAATATTATATACTTAGCTTGTTTTCCTCTAAAATGGGATAATTAGCCCATTTAGCTCCGAAAAGACATAATTAGGTAAAATAGCTCCAACAAGAGGAGAAGAGGAGAAGAAATAGGAAAAATGAAAAGAAAGAAGAAGAAGAAGAAGAAGAAGAAGAAGAAGAGAACAAGGAGAAGGAGGAGGAGGACGAGAAGGAGAAGGCCAAGGACCTTCTAGTCCTTCTCCTCCTCCTCCTTCTCCTACTTCTCCTCCTTCTTCTTGATTTCTTCTTCTTCTCCTCCTCCTCCTCTTTCATATTTTTTTTTAATTTCCCCAACAATGACATAATTAGCCCATTTAGCTCCAAAATACCATAATAAGCTCAAAATGGCATAAGAACCTTGGTTAGCTCATGAATATTATATACTTAGCTTGTTTTCCTCTAAAATGGGATAATTAGCCCATTTAGCTCCAAAAAGACATAATTAGGTAATTTAGCTCCAAGAAAAGGAGAAGAGGAGAAGAAATAGGAAAAATGAAAATAAAGAAGAAATAGCAGAAGATAAAAAGGAGAAGGAGGAGGAGGAGCAGAAGGCCGAGGACCTTCTAGTCCTTCTCCTCCTCCTCCTTCTCCTCCTTCTCCTCCTTCTTGATTTCTTCTTCTTCTCCTCATCCTCCTATTTATTCTCCTCTTTCATATAATCCTTGCTTTAATTTCCCCCAACAATGACATAATTAGCCCATTTAGCTCCAAAATGCCATAATAAGCTCAAAATGGCATAAGAACCTTGGTTAGCTCATGAATATTATATACTTAGCTTCTTTTCCTCTAAAATGGGATAATTAGCCCACTTAGCTCCAAAAAGACATAATTAGGTAATTTAGCTCCAACAAGAGGAGAAGAGGAGAAGAAATAGGAAAAATGAAAAGAAAGAAGAAGAAGAAGAAGAAGAAGAAGAGAACAAGGAGAAGGAGGAGGAGGACGAGAAGGAGAAGGCCAAGGACCTTCTAGTCCTTCTCCTCCTCCTCCTTCTCCTACTTCTCCTCCTTTTTCTTGATTTCTTCTTCTTCTCCTCCTCCTCCTCTTTCTTCTCCTCTTTCATATCATCCTTTCTTTAATTTCCCCAACAATGACATAATTAGCCCATTTAGCTCCAAAATACCATAATAAGCTCAAAATGGCATAAGAACCTTGGTTAGCTCATGAATATTATATACTTAGCTTGTTTTCCTCTAAAATGGGATAATTGACCCATTTAGCTCCAAAAATACATAAGTAGGTAATTTAGCCCCAACAATAGGAGAAGAGGAGAATAAATAGGAAAATGAAAAGAAAGAAAGAAGAAGAAGAAGAAGAGAAGAAGAAGGAGAAGGAGGAGGAGGAGGAGGAGAAAGCCAAGGACCTTCTAGTCCTTCTCCTCCTTCTCCTCCTTCTTCTTGATTTCTTCTTCTTCTCGTCCCCCTCCTCTTTCTTCTCCTCTTTCATATTATTCTTGCTTTAATTTCCCCAACAATGACATAATTAGCCCATTTAGCTCCAAAATACCATAATAAGCTCAAAATGGCATAAGAACCATGGTTAGCTCATGAATATTATATACTTAGCTTGTTTTCCTCTAAAATGGGATAATTAGCCCATTTAGCTCAAAAAAGACATAATTAGGTAATTTAGCTCCAAGAAAAGGAGAAGAGGAGAAGAAATAGGAAAAATGAAAAGAAAGAAGAAGAAGCAGAAGATAAAAAGGAGAAGGAGGAGGAGGAGCAGAAGGCCAAGGACGTTCTAGTCTTTCTCCTCCTCCTCCTTCTCCTCCTTCTTCTTGATTTCTTCTTCTTCTCCTCCTCCTCCTCTTTCTTCTCCTCTTTCATATTATCCTTGCTTTAATTTCCCCAACAATGACATAATTAGCCCATTTAGCTCCAAAATGCCATAATAAGCTCAAAATGGCATAAGAACCTTGGTTAGCTCATGAATATTATATACTTAGCTTGTTTTCCTCTAAAATGGGATAATTAGCCCATTTAACTCCAAAAAGACATAATTAGGTAATTTAGCTCCAACAAGAGGAGAAGAAATATGAAAAATGAAAAGAAATAAGAAGAAGAAGAAGAAGAAGAGAATAAGGAGAAGGAGGAGGAGGAGGAGTTGAAGGCCAAGGACCTTCTAGTCCTTCTCCTCCTCCTCATTCTCCTCCTTCTCCTCCTTATTCTTCATTTCTTCTTCTTCTCCTCCTCCTCCTCTTTCTTCTCCTCTTTCATATTATCCTTGATTTAATTTCCCCAACAATGACATAATTAGCCCATTTAGCTCCAAAATACCATAATAAGCTCAAAATGGCATAAGAACCTTGCTTAGCTCATGAATATTATATACTTAGCTTGTTTTCCTCTAAAATGGTATAATTAGCCCATTTAGCTCCAACAAGAGGAGAAGAGGAGAAAAAATAGGAAAAATGAAAAGAAAGAAGAAGAAGAAGAAGAAGAAGAAGAGAAGAAGGAGAAGGAGGAGGAGGAGGAGGAGAAGGCCAAGGACCTTATAGTTCTTCTCCTCCTCCTCCTTCTCCTCCTTCTCCTCCTTCTTCTTGATTTCTTCTTCTTCTCCTCCCCCTCCTCTTTCTTCTCCTCTTTCATATTATCCTTGCTTTAATTTCCCCAACAATGACATAATTAGCCATTTAGCTCCAAAATACCACAATAAGCTCAAAATGGCATAAGAACCTTGGTTAGCTCATGAATATTATATACTTAGCTTGTTTTCCTCTAAAATGGGATAATTAGCCCATTTAGCTCCAAAAAGATATAATTAGGTAAAATAGCTCCAACAACAGGAGAAGAGGAGGAGAAATAGGAAACATGAAAAGAAAGAAGAAGAAGAAGAAGAAGAAGAAGAGAACAAGGAGAAGGAGGAGGAGGACGAGAAGGAGAAGGCCAAGGACCTTCTAGTCCTTCTCCTCCTCCTCCTTCCCCTCCTTCTCCCCCTTCTTCTTGATTTCTTCTTCTTCTCCTCCTCTTATTTCTTCTCCTCTTTCGTATTATCCTTTCTTCAATTTCCCCAACAATGACACAATTAGCCCATTTAGCTCCAAAATACCATAATAAGCTCAAACTGGCATAAGAACCTTGGTTAGCTGATGAATATTATATACTTAGCTT
>NC_058520.1:270236837-270254337 GCF_904849725.1 Hordeum vulgare subsp. vulgare
AGAAAGAGAGGATGAACATGACCCTCCAAAAACCAGGGGCATTCATTGAAATATTTTGAGCAAAGAAAAAACCAAAATTTAATTTGAGAAAATAATTGCAAAAAGAAATAATGCTTTTACGGATTTTCTGGAAAAACATTTTTTGAAGTTTCTATTTTGGCCGTGGAAAAATGCTTATCATTTAGATTTTATTTTTCTAATAATTTTAGTATATAGAAACTCTATATTCCGAATTTATTTAGTTTCCCTTTTATCGTTATTTTCCGGTTTTTGAAAATAGGAAAGAAATCGTAATCTATTGGAAACTTTGCCCTGGCCCATTAAAGCCTTTCCAAATCTGGCCTAATAGGACCTTCTTATTCGTCACGTACTCCCTCTCTCCCAGGAACTTCCATATCAATGGAGACAGAGAACCTCCACCTTCCCGATCTCCCTCTCCCTTCCTTCCCGGCGCCTCCCGAGCCCCCTATAAGAACCCCCTACTCCTCCTCGTTTCATTTTCCCCATCAACTCGCCTCTTCCCTGCCCGTAGCCACCTCGCCACCATCTCCCCTTTCCCTGTCTACAGAAGCTCACAAGGAGCACGCCCACATCGCTAGGACACCTCCCCCCTCGCCTCCAGGAGCCCCTAACGCTCCTCTCAACATCACCGACCTCCTCCACCGTCCCCCTCCCCACCGGCGACCTCCACCTCGCCGGAGCAGCCCCACCTTGCCGGAGCACCTCATAGAAATCCCATCACATTTTTTTTTCTTCAAAAAAAGAGCAAACTTATAAAATTCATATCTATTAGTCTATAACTCCGAATTAGGTGATTCTTTTTGAATTAGATCACAATTTTCTTGTAGTTTCCGAAAACATATTATTTGGCGATGTTTGAAATTTTCAAATTTGAATTAGACCAGATTTAGTTTAAACCTTGTTTTGCTTATTCTGGGAGTTTAAAAATAGTTTTTAATTTAATTATTTTTGCTGTTGTTTCCTAGTGATCATATCTTTCAGTAGTTCAAGTTTCAATTTTTTTTAAATAATTTTACTTGGGGTTTTTACCAAAACAGATTATGTTTTAGTTCTTTTAGGATTATGGTTATTTCTTTTTCTATAATTGTTTTTAAATTATTTTCTTTTATATTTCAGAAAGTTTATATTTTGTTTTTGTTAGATAACAGTAGGTTTTCAACAAATTTTTATTTGTTATCATGAAATCAATTCTAGTTCTCTAATAACTTGCAATTGATTTCTCTACTGTTTCAACTCCCATTTGAAAATACTTTCAAAATAGTTTTATGTAAAATACTTTATTTTATCTTGGTTAAATTTATATCTTAGTTCTGTGTTAGTTAATGTTTTATTTCCAGTTAGAACAAAAAAAACTATTTAGTGTTTGATGTAGTAGAAGACTCCTAGTTTTAGTTGAAGTTTCTTTTGGATTCTTATTCGCTCTCTCTTTTGTTTTGATTGCTAGAATGATTGCTAGTATGAGTGCTTATGTGAATGATATGTTTGTTACATAGATTTCATCGGAGAGTGGCGAATAGTCTATCAAGTTATTTCTCGAGAACGATAATTCTTATTCATCAACCTCACCAGGCAAGTCATTTGATCATGTATCACCTATGTTTTATGCATCGTAGTTCTACCATCCTATACCCAATTGCATGCTGAGTAGGTACTTGGAAATTATGGTTACCTATTGTAGTATCATGTGGTAGGCACCCAACAACCCCGTTACTTGGCCCGGGACGACATATTTCATATTGCTATGCTTGAGTACACGGGATTCTGGTTGAGTGCATATCACGAGTGATGCGAGAATAATTTAATAACCAAGACCGGTTAAGGCAAGATTTTCAAGACCTCGGACGCAATGCAACTCTGGGTGAAGGACGGTTGATCGGCTCCCTGGAGAAACCAGTGGATGACCCGGGATGCTGGGGACGGCCATGACATCCTGCGGAAAGCTTCACCCAGGGTCAAAGAGACAGACGGATATTTTCAAGACCCAAGGCTTACCTGCACAGCCACAAGTCATTATGGGCTCTGGCTTGGTTGGACAACGCGGCGACTCTGGACAGGCGGTGCTAGCAGATGTAGACGAACGGTAGGAATGGATGGGCACCGACAGGGATTCAGAGGGACCCGTTGAAAGACCATGTTTTGATCATCCGGTCTTCAAACATCCTGAAGTGCGAGGACATACACGGAGGCGATCAAATCTTGTGGGGAACGTGTGCAAAACTCTGCAGAGTACTCAAACCTAATCGATTAGCCGTGTCCACGGTCATGGACAACTTGAGCCAAAGGAACTGAAGTTATCTGAAATTCTCAACACCATTATAAATATTTGACGAGGGTAATTATTGACAACTCGGGTACGAGAACTTGTTGGCGGAACCATCTCGTTAACAACCAACAGCGTAGTAATATTTTGCTTTTATCCCTCTCTTGATGTAGGAGAAAACTTGCTTTTCGCTAAAAACTTATAGCCCCACCTGCCATATATGCATATATATAGATGATTACTTTTCACCCCTCTCTTATGTGACTTGCCGGCATATTCAATATGCTGACCTACACGGCTGCAACGTCTTATGTTGCAGATATTTTTCTTCGACGAGTAAGAGTACGATTCAGGGTTACGGTCTACACTCAACTTGCCGTTGGTGTTTATTGGGACTCCACTCCCTTGACTGCTTCCGCTGAAATATTTAAGGTATATATCAGTTTTACGCTATTTACATGTGATTGCACTTTGATATATACATTGATGTACTGTGTGTGCCAGCATACTGATCCAGGGATGGCACAGAAACACAGAGGCTTGACTCGTTTTGAGTCGGGTCGCTACAGAAATGGTATCAGAGCACATGTTGACTGTAGGACGTGACCCCTAGAAACTGGAAATTTCTTAGGAAAGGATCTCTCAAAATTTCTATTTTTCAAGAACACCTTTTACTTCTCATCTCTTCTGACTTCATCAAACGTTCTCCCTCACCTCCAATAGTTAGACACTACCCTTACCCCTTTGACCTCATGAAGAATCAACGGAGTTTTACTTCAAAGTAAAGAGGATTTCATCATGCATTTGAAGAATTGAAGCTGCGCCAATTGAAGACTCTCAAGACCCGAAGAATTCAAAGACCCTGAAGTGTTCGAATAATTATATGACCATTAGATGTCCAAACCTCTTTTATATACTCATGTTAGATACGATGATTTTTGAGCCGTCATTGGTGTGTGTTTTTCCGACGGCCACAACTAAAACCTATTTCCCAAAAATATTGTTTGTATTGTGTGTATCTCCCTCCCTCTCTTACCCGTCTCATCCCCAAAACCTCAACCCTACCAGATGGAGTATGAAGCTGGACTTGTAGTCTCTGGACCAATGACCTAGATGGAGGCTGAAATATGGATTCAGAACATGGAGAACCACTTCGGGAGCAACTTGATCTCAAGGAAGTATGAAGTGGAACACGCTCTTCAGTACTTTACCCAAAGTGCTGCTATCTGGTGGAAAATGCATCATGCCATACAAGGATTTAGTGGAGCAGAAACTTGGGACGAATTCAAGAACACTTTGTTAAGATCCCGACTTATTCAGAAGTGCTATGATAAGCCCGATGAAGAAACCTTGTGCATGCAAGATCTATGGAGAAATAGGACACACCCAGGAAGAACAGAAGGATGGATGCCCTCATTGTGAAGGAAATCACCCAGCTGAGGAATGCCCAACTAGTCAGGTGACTTGTTTCTTGTGTGAAGGAACCACCCACTACCCAGCGGCGTGTCACATTTACCCCAAGTATGCCTGAAACCCACAAACCCCGGGACTAACAAGGACCAAGAACTATCTTTTTGGAGAAGGAAACATGGATCAGCAAACGTTTTTTTGGAGCATACGACAACCTGAGAGTGGTGAAGAAACGATAGATGTTTTGTTCAGCTTGCAGAACCAATGGTTCATCCGAACTTCGTTCGTGGACAAGAGAAACTCTGCAACGCTTGTGAGGATGCTCAAGTGTTAGAATGCGAGATTCGCTAAACCTTATACAGAGAAATGATTTGGGTGCGGAATGGATTGATCACCATGACGACTTACTCTTATCATTTATCTTGCTATTCGGAATGGTAAATCTGAGAGACGTACCCATATGGAGAGACGACGTTCTTTGAAGCCTTTTTTAAGCCTTAGAATGGTATGATGAAAGCCCATGTACATGGCACTTGTTGTCACGTGTAGGAAGTTTTACGGTGAGGATGAAGCCAAGACCCTTCTCTCTATAGGATAACCACAAATGGTAGACCACCATGAGAATCATCGATAGGTTATTTAGAATGGTCACGCGACTTGTCAAATAAGAAGACCCAGTGACGGAAGAATCTTATATCAACAGAAGAACCCTCGATTTTGATGGAAACATTATGGAAGAACTTCACCAAAGAAGTTACCATGAAGAATGTGACGAGCGAGATGCCAAGACCCCAGATGATTGTTAAAAATTTGAGCGACCAGTAACTCTCATTTTAAGTGTGATAGCACCCCACTTTGCAGGAGACTATATTTGTTAGAAGACCCCCCAAACCATAACCTTTTCTTTCTAGCCTCTTCGAATCTCGAGGACGAGATTCATTTTAAGTGTGGTAGTTTGTAACATTCCAAAATTATAAATTTTGGAATGTTAATATAATTATTAGATTGATTGTTTGTTTGTTTGAGTGATTGAAACTTGAGTGGAATTTGAAACTTCTCAAAAAAAATGAGAGGGAATAAAATAACTTTCCCAAAATTTTCTATTTTGAATCCCTTTTCAATTTTGAGTTTGAATATTTTCAAAACCCTTTGATTAAAAAAAAAACGAGAGGAGGAAAATGACTCTCCAAAATCAGAGACTATGTCTTGATTCAAATTTTAAGTATTTGCAATTTATTTGAAATTCAAATTCCTTTTCATTTTAAAGTTATTGCAAAAAAAATAATTTTTTAAAAAAGTATTTTTTTGGTTTTGAAAATATGTTCATGTTTTAGAAAATTCTATTCTAAAAATTTTGATATATAATATGTCTATATAAAATGTTCTCTCTTTTTCATTTATACTGTTTTCTTCTTTGTTTAAAAAAAATTTAGTTCGTTCGCAAAAAAAAACAAAAAAAAAACAAAGAAGAAGCTTATGTGGCCATGCACGTGTGTGTGCGCCGTGTGCATGCAGGCTGCCCGATTTTGGCCCATGCGGCACCTCTCTTTCCCTCTTTTTTTCTAGTTTGACTACAATACGTATATGTTTAGTCCCACATTGCCCATCTATGGATCTTTACACCTCCCTGTCACCTATAAATATAGACCCATAGGAGCATCCAAAAATCATCTATTTCTGGTTAAATCAATCTTTTGGTTTAACTAGATTTATTAAATAAAAATATTCTTTTCTCTTCGGCGGGATTTCTCGAAGTCGTCTCCTCATTGGACTTAATTCTTACTCCGCATTCTAAAGGTATTTTTCTTCGTATTTTTTTACTCCCATAGTTTATTATTTCTAGACTACTATTCCTACACTAGTATACGCTAGAGTAATTAGATATATTATTTAGTCTTCATATTAACACATTAGTACTAGAATTCTTTTAGACATAGCACTTTTCTTCCGTAAAACAGCTTGGCCTTGATTTTTTCAAATGGCCATAACTTTTTACTCGTTTATCCGAATTAGATGAAACCAACGCCTAGAGTTTCGTCTTGATCCCACCTATCCGATGGACCTATCATATCAACTTTTTTTGAAATTTTCAAATTCGAAATTTGTTCATATTCATATTCAAACTTCTTTTGATCATATCTTTTTATCCGTAGGTCCGTTTTAGATGAATTCAATTGCGTCGGATTCGTATCAAAGTAATCTATCCGTTTGTATCATTAGTTTTAACTTTTCAACTTATAATTTTGATCAAATCAGATTTATCTATTAGTGCCCAAAAGTGTTCACATCGTTCTAAGCCGATTCAATGTTATATTCAAATATTTCTATCTTTTGATCCGCTATTTCAAATCTAGTAATTCTTTTTTCTACACGCTCATATTTCTACACGCTCATATTGATCTCCTATATCCAGTACATCATTAGTTTGGACCTTTGAACCTTACCAATTTGAGCGATTCAAATTTGTATTCGAACATTCATTTGATCTTATCTTGCAAATCGTACCACCTTTTCAATTGATTCCTTTTACCGCTAAACACTCATGTCATATATTTTTGTACATAACCATCGTACTTCAGTTCAACTTCTCTTGACCTTTTGAATGCAAATTCAATTCATACTTCAATTCACTATAACTTGCGTTGTAGTGCTCCATTTCAAGAAATTCTTTCTACAAATAAATTCTTATGTCTTATACTATTTGTCAAACAACATTCATGTTGTTCTCCCAATATTTTTGATCGTCTCCCATAGTGTATGCAAGTCAAGCTTATATAGCAATATTTCATCGTCCATTTCCTCTTTTGATCTCATTCCAGCAACTTCACTTTACAACACACTTAGGACCTTTTTATTAAACCTTAGTACGTTGTTATTTTGAACCAAGACATGCTTTGTTCTTATGTTCTCTTGGTTCTTCCTTTTTGGTATGAATGTTTATTGAATGCTATTCATTTACATTCTATGTTTGTGAGCTAGTGGAAAAAGAATCAATGTCATTGGACTTTGGGATAAAAAGTTGTGGCCAAAACAAGATTGAAAGTTGCTATTTTTTTTCCAGTTTAGACAGAAAAAGCTACAGCTACTAGTATCTAACAGGGGTACACGTGGCAAGCTGCGGTGGTGTTTGTTGCATGGCTTCGGGCAAACGGCTGACGCTAAGGAAAAGTTGCTGGTTAAAACTTAAGTGAAAGAATAACCCATTGGTTTTCTGAGATAAAACGAAGGGGTATGGATGATCTAATCATGGCCGTTGCATGAAGATCTAAGGGCTAAAGGAGATAACATGCAATATAGTAGAGAGACGGGAGGGAGAGACTACCTTGCTGACCGTGGCTGGGCAGTGCTTGCACCGGCGAGGTGGAGGAGATGGCGTCGCCGGCGAGGGGGAGAGGGAGCTCCGGGGCAGTGGGGAAGAGGCGGCGGCGGCGGGGTCCTTCTCCTCCGCGGGGGAGGCGTCGGGCAGCTCGGGGCAGCTCGGGCGAGGCTCCTGGAGGCGAGGGTGCTGCTCCTATGGGGTGCCGAAGGTGGGCAGTGGCTGCAGCTCGTGGAGGCGGGGGGGAGGTGCAGCAGGGGGGTGGAGGGGTGGCGGGGGTGGCAAGGGGCGGCTGTGGAGGGGTGCAGCGGCTCGGGTGGTGCTGGGGGTGCTCCTGGCCGAAGGTGGCCGTCGGCGGGTGGCGCAGGGCTAGGGCGGTGGCGAGGGGAGAGGGAGGCGGCGGCGGTGGTGGGAACGGGGGCGGCGGTGGAGGCACTTATATAGGCCAGGGAGAGGGGAACTACGGAAGGAGAGGGAGCACTTGGGGTAGGCGATCGCTGGGTTTGGGGGAGGGGCTCGGTCGTGAGCAGGGAATAGGAAAGAGACGAGGAAGAAGAAAGAAAGGAAGGTGATGACGTGGGGAGGAGAGGGACTCGGGTGGGGAGGACCACTTGGCAGTGAGGAGGAGGGAGGGAAAAGGCAGGGGGCGGCAGCAGGTTTCAAGGGATTCGATCCCAGGGGAAAAAGGGCTCGGGCCAGTGGCGGTTAAAGAAAAAGATTTTTCCTTTTTTTTAAGCCTTTCCAAACAGAAAAATACAAAAGCCAAAAAGAAAATAAATCAGTATATTTATATATGATATTATATATATAAAAAAAACAGAAAAAGAATCCTACCCGAATAACATTTTATTAAAGCCAAAATAAAAACTTAAAAAAAATGTTTTTTCAGAAATTCCCAAATTTGATATTTCTTTTTGCAATTATTTTTGCAAAAGAAGTTTGGGTTTTCTTTGCTCAATTATTTCAAAAATTCCCGTATGGTGGAGGGTCATTTTCCTCCGCTCTCAATCTTGCGTGCAAGAGAGTTTTCTCCGGACATTTCTGGCGCCATGGAAAAATGGAAAAGCAAAATAATTCAATGCAAATATCTCCGTTCAAATTCTGTATAATTGAAGAAGTCATGTCATCTTCTCTCGTTGCTTTTAAAAGCTTGAATTTGAATTTCCCGGAGAAGGGGAAAGTCATTTTATTCCCTCTCATTCGAAAGTTTCGGAAAGTTTCAGATTTCACACAAGTTTTAGTCACTCAGCAAACAAACAAACAATCAATCTAATAATTATATTAACATTCCAAAATTTATAATTTTGGGATGTTACAAACTACCAAACTTAAAATGAATCTCGTCCTCGAGAATCGAAGAGGCTAGAAAGAAAGCTTAGGGTTTGGGGGTCTTCTAACAAATCCAACTTCCGGCAAGGTGTGATGCTACCACACTTAAAATGAGAGATACTGGTCCCTCAAAATGCTTTAACGATCCTCTGGGGTTTTGGCATCTGACTCCTCACAGTCTTCATATTAATGATGCTCTTCCATTATACTCATAACGTTTCCATTAAAACGAGGGTCCTTCTGTTGATATAAGCTTCTTCCTTTACTGGGTCTTCTTAACTGACAGTCTCGTGATCAATTCTAAATAACCTATCGATGATTCTCATGGTGGTCTACCATTTGTGGTTATCCTGCAGAGAGAGGGGTCTTGGTTTCATTCTCACTGTAAAATTTCCTACGCGTGACAACAAATGCCATGTACATGGGGCTTTCATCATACCATTCTAAGGCTTAAACAAAAGCTTCAAAGAACGTCGTCTCTCACTATGGGTAAGTCTCTCAGATTTACCATTCCGAATAGCAAGAGAATGATAATAGTAAGTCATCATGGTGGCCAAGCCATGTCGCACTGAAATCATTACCTTGTATAAGGCTTAGTGAATCTCGTATTCTAACACTTGGGCATCCTCAAAAGCGTTGCAGAAATTCTCTTGTCCACGAACGAAGTTCGGATAATCCATTGGTTCTACAAGATGAACAAAGCATCTATCATTTCTTCACTACTCTCAGGTTTTCGTATGCTCCTAAGAAAACGTTTGCTGATCCATCACAGCTTCTTCCATAAATCATATCCATTTCATAATCAATCCTTTATTACATCCTTAATTTATCCTCAAAAACTCCAATTCAAAAGTACTTTATTACAAATGCTGCCATCCACATTGTTCAGTATGGTCAAGCATTTCTGCCAACTTTATTCCTCTGCCTCTCTTGGAGGTACTTTAGCTCCACTCGAACTTTCCGAGGTGTTCCTTGAAATCATCCATCTTTTGCTTCATCATCGTGGCCATTAGCTTCATCTCCATCATCTCCGCACGTACTTCACTCAGGTATTCCTGGGTATGACGGAGTCTTGCTTCAAGTATTTCTCCGATCTGACGTATGGCTTCCATGGCAGCTTCACGAACAGCATCAAAGAAGGTTGCTCGTGGTACACATGAAATGAAAAAGTATTGCCCCATAGTCTTTGGACAAACTCCTTTCACATGGTGGAGGTGTACTTCCACATACCAAAGTTCCACTCCATTTTCCATGAATGGGTAGCCTTTGTAGATTGCATCTCCTTCAAGGTGAATGTGCTTCATCATGTCCTTCAGGATTTTTGGGTAATCATGATCACTGGTCAGGGTCATGATCGTTTCTGGGCCCTTGAGGAATGACTCGTAGAGAGTTGTCATCTGCAGGTGTTAGTAAATAGGTACTGAGAGGGATGTATATGTCTCCTTGGTAATCATGGTACACTCATACTCAATGGTTCCTGTGGGTTTACCGATTATTACCACACTTAAATGAATCATACTCATGCCTTCATAGAGCATATTTTCTCATATGCGTCATAATTGTTCAGAGATCTTTGCTCGTAGAGAAACAACGCATACAATTCCATTTATTCATGACGTTATTACAATCTCAGGGACTTCTGTTACAAAAATTTCACCCCATGATCTCTTGAAAACAAGAGTGCTTCAGATTACACTTATTGCCCTCGTCAAAACATAACTACTCCATTCTAGCTTTCTTCCTTTGCGGACAATCGCTAGCAAAATGTCCTGCTTCCTTGCAACAAAAGCAAATGAGTTCTGACCAGTCTCGAGGCTTCTTAGCTTCTGCTTTTTCTCCTTGGATTCCCGGCTTCCTTCCTAACCACGTGTATTTGTGGTGGCCAAATTTCATACACTTGTAACATCTCACATGACTCAGGTCTATGTCTGCAGAGATTTGGATCTTCCGAGGGTACTTTCTCGTCTTTCCAGACTCCTTTATTTTGGCCAGTTCTTCTGTTTCAAGTGGATCAAACTCCACTTTTTTTTCCGTCGGGAAGTTTCCCAGATACTCTTGGCTTCTCTTCGTGCAGTCCTGTGAATAATGTCCTTCTTCTCCACATGAGTAGCCTGCATGGGAGAAAAAATCTGGTCAGACCTTGTCCATCAGGGTCTTCAATATTTTCGTTCATCACCGGCTCTTCTAGAATATTCTTCTTGAGGGTTTCCTTCACTGCATCTTTCTGCTGCTTGACAACCTGTTGCACCTTGGGGTAAATGTGACACTGAGCTGGGTAGTGGGTGGTTCCTTCACACAAGAAACAAGTCACCTGAGTACTTGGGCACTCCTCAGCTAGGTGATTTCCTTCACAATGAGTGCATCCATCCTTGTGTTCTTCCTGGGTGTGTCCTATTTCTCCACAGATCTTGCATGCACAAGTCTTCTCCTTTGGATTATCCTAGCACTTCCGAATGAGACGGGATCTTAACAGAGTCCTCTTGAATTCGTTCCAGGTTTCTGCTCCACTAAATCCTTGTATGGCATGATGCATTTTCCACCAGATTGCAGCACTTTGTGTAAAGTACTGAAGAGCGTGTTCCACTTCATACTTCCTTGAGATCAAGTTGCTCCCGAAGTGGTTCTCCATGGTTTGAATCCATATATCAGCCTCCAGCTGGGTCATTGGTCCCGAGACTACAAGTCCAGCTTCATACTCCATCTAGTAGGGTTGAGGTTTTGGGGATGCGACGGGTAAGAGAGGGAGGAAGATACACACAATACAAACACTATTTTTGAGAATAAATTTTAGTTGTGGCCGTCAGAAAACACACACCAATGACGGCTCACAAATCATCGTATCTAACGTGGGTACATAAAAGGGGTTTGGACTTCTAATGGTCATATAATTATTTGAACACTTCAGGGTCTTTGAGTTCTTCGGGTCTTGAGAGTCTTCAATGGGTGCAGCTTCAATTCTTCAAATGCACGATGAAATCCTCTTTACTATGAAGTAGAACTCCGTTGATTCTTCATGAGGTCGAAGGGGTAAGGGGATTGTATAACTATTTGAGGTCAGAGGGAACATTTGATGAAATCAGAAGGGATGAGAAGTAAAAGGTGTTGTTGAAAATAATTTTTTTGAGAGATCCTATCCTAAGAAATTTCCAGGTTCTAGGGTCACGACCTACAGTCAACATGTGCTCTGATACTATCTCTGTAGCGACCCGACTCAAAACGAGTCAAGCCTCTGTGTTTCTGTGCCATCCCTGGATCAGTATGCTGGCACACACAGTACATCAATGTATATATCAAAGTGCAATCATATGTAAATAGCGTAAAACTGATATATACCTTAAATATCTCAGCGGAAGCAGTAAAGGGAGTGGAGTCCCAATAAACACCAACGGCAAGTTGAGTGTAGACCGTAACCCTGAATCGTACTCTTACTCGTCGAAGAAAAATATCTGCAACATAAGACGTTGCAGCCGTGTAGGTCAGCATATTGAATATGCCGGCAAGTCACATATGAGAGGGGGGTAAAATATCATCTATACTATATGCTTATATGGCAGGTGGTGTTGTAAGTTTTAGCGTAAAGCAAATTTTCTCCTACAACAAGAGAGGGGCTAAAAGCAAAAAGTTACTACATTGTTGGTTGTTAATGAGATGGTTCCGCCAACCAGTTCTCGTACCCATGTTGTCAATAATTACCCTCATCAAATATATTTAATGGTGTTGAGAAATCCAGATAACTTCAGTTCCTTTGGCTCAAGTTGTCCATGACCGGGGACACGGCTAATCGATTAGGTTTGAGTACTCTGCAGAGTTTTGCACACGTTCCCCACAAGATTTGATCGCCTCCGAGTATGTCCTCGCACTTCAGGGTGTTTGAAGACCGGATGATCAAAACATGGTCTTTCAACGGGTCCCTCTGAATCCCTGTCGGTGCCCATCCATTCCTACCGTTCGTCTACATCTGCTAGCACCGCCTGTCCAGAGTCGCCGCGTGGTCCAACCAAGCCAGAGCCCATAATGACTTGTGGCTGTGCAGGTAAGCCTTGGGTCTTGAAGTCTCCGTCCGTCCCTATGAGCCTGGGTGTAGCTTTCCGCAGGATGACATGGCCTCTCCAGCATCCCGGGTATTCACTCGGTTTTCCAGGGAGCCGATCAACCGTCCTTCACCCAGAGTTGCATTGCTTCCGAGGTCTTGAAAATCTTGTCTTAGTCCGGTCTTGATTATTATATCAATCTCGCATCACTCGTGGTATACACTCAACTGATAACCCGTCTACTCAAGCGTAGCATTAAGAAATTGTCGTCCCGGGGCCAAGTGTCGTGGTGTTGTGTTCCTACCACATGATACTACTCTTACACTAAAGTTTCCAAGTACCTAGGCAGCATGCAAATTGGGCAAAGAAGGTGATCTACCATGCATTGAAAACATAGGTAAAATAACATGATCAAAGATGACTTGCGTGGTGATGTTGACGAAGAAGAATTTCTCGAGAAATAACTTGATAGACTACTCGTCACTCTCCGATGAAATCTATATAAGAAACATATCATTCACATAAGCACTCATACTAGCAATCATTCTAACAATCAAAACAAAAGAGAGAGCGAAATAGGAATTTGAAGGAAACTTCAAATAAGACTAGGGAGTCTTCTACTACATCAAACACTAAATAGTTTTTGTTCTAACTGAAAATAATAGCAAGGAACTAAGATATAAGTTTAACGAAGATAAAATAAAGTGTTTTTCACAAAATTATTTGAAAGTATTCCCAAACGGGATTTTGAAACAACGGTGAAAACAATTGCACGTTACTACGGAGCTAGAATTGATTTAATGAAAACAAATAAAAATAAAATAAAAAATTGTTGCAAAACTACTGTTAACTAACATAAACAAAGCAATGATAATCTTTCTGAAATAATAAAGAAAGTATTTTAAAACAAAAGTAGAAAATGAATTAGCCGAAATCCTAAAAGCGGTGAAACAGAAATTGTTTCACATGAAATAATGAGTTAAGATACTCAAACAAATGTGAAAGTTTTACCACTGATACGTAAGATCACTAGTGATCAGTACCAATAGGAATCAAATTAAAAGCTCTTTTTAAACTCCTGGAATAGGCAAAACAAGGTTTAAACCAAATCTGCTCTAACTTATATTTACAAATTTCAAACATAGAGAAATTATATGTTTTTAAAAAGTACAGGAAATTTGTGAGCTACTGGAAAAAGAACCAATGTCATTGGACTTTGGGATAAAAAGTTGTGGCCAAAACAAGATTGAAAGTTGGTGTTTTTTTCAGTTTAGACAGAAAAAGCTGCAGCTACTAGTATCTAACAGGGGTACACGTGGCAAGCTGCGGTGGTGTTTGTTGCATGGCTTCAGGCAAATGGCCGACGCTAAGGAAAAATTGCTGGTTAAAACTTAAGTGACAGAATAACCCACTGGTTTTCTGAGATAAACCGAAGGGGTATGGATGATCTAATCCTGGCCGTTGCATGAATATCTAAGGGCTAAAGGAGATAACATGCAATATAGTACAGAGAGGGGAGGGAGAGACTACCTTACTGACCGTGGCTGGGCAGTGCTTGCATCGGCGAGGTGGAGGAGATGGCGTCGCCGGCGAGGGGGAGAGGGAGCTCCGGGGCAGTGGGGAAGAGGCGGCGGCGGCGGGGTCCTTCTCCTCCGCGGGGGAGGCGTCGGGCGGCTCGGGGCAGCTCGGGCGGGGCTCTTGGAGGCGAGGGTGCTGCTCCTATGGGGTGCCGAAGGTGGGCAGTGGCTGCAGCTCGTGGAGGCGGGGGGAGGTGCAGCAGGGGGGAGGAGGGGTGGCGGGGTGGCAAGGAGAGGGAGCACTTGGGGTAGGGGATCGCTGGGTTTGGGGGAGGGGCTCGGTCGTGAGCAGGGAATAGGAAAGAGAAGAGGGAGAAGAAAGAAAGGAAGGTGACGACGTGGGGAGGAGAGGGACTCGGGTGGGTAGGTCCACTTGGCAGTGAGGAGGAGGGAGGGAAAAGGCAGGGGGCGGCAGCAGGTTTCAAGGGATTCGATCGCAGGGAAAAAAAGGGCTTGGGCCAGTGGCGGTTAAAGAAAAAGATTTTTCCTTTTTTTAAGCCTTTCCAAACAGAAAAATATATTTTGTTGTTGTTGTTGTTGTTGTTGTTGTTGAGATTGTTGTCGCTGTTGTCGTTTATGTCGTTGTTGTCATTGTTGTTGTTATCGTTCTTGTCGTTGTTCTCGTCATTCTAGCTTTCTTCCTTTGCGGACAATCGCTAGCAAAATGTCCTGCTTCCTTGCAACAAAAGCAAATGAGTTCTGACCAGTCTCGAGGCTTCTTAGCTTCTGCTTTTGCTCCTTGGAATCCCGGCTTCCTTCCTAAGCACGTGTATTTGTGGTGGCCAAATTTCATACACTTGTAACATCTCACATGACTCAGGTCTATGTCTGCAGAGATTTGGATCTTCCGAGGGTACTTGCTCTTCTTTCCGGACTCCTTTACTTTGGCCAGTTCTTCTATTTCAAGTGGATCAAACTCCACTTTTTTTCCGTCAGGAAGTTTCCCAGATACTCTTGGCTTCTCTTCGTGCAGTCCTGTGAATAATGTCCTTCTTCTCCACATGACTAGCCTGCATTGGAGAAAAAATCTGGTCAGACCTTGTCCATCAGGGTCTTCAATATTTTCGTTCATCACCGGCTCTTCTAGAATCTTCTTCTTGAGGGTTTCCTTCACTGCATCTTTCTGCTTCTTGACAACCTGTTGCACCTTGGGGTAAATGTGACACTGAGCTGGGTAGTGGGTGGTTCCTTCACACAAGAAACAAGTCACCTGAGTACTTGGGCACTCCTCAGCTAGGTCATTTCCTTCACAATGAGTGCATCCATCCTTGTGTTCTTCCTGGGTGTCTCCTATTTCTCCACAGATCTTGCATGCACAAGTCTTCTCCTTCGGATTATCATAGCACTTCCGAATGAGACAGGATCTTAACAGAGTCCTCTTGAATTCGTCCGAGGTTTCTGCTCCACTAAATCCTTGTATGGCATGATGCATTTTCCACCAGATTGCAGCACTTTGTGTAAAGTACTGAAGAGCGTGTTCCACTTCATACTTCCTTGAGATTAAGTTGCTCCCGAAGTGGTTCTCCATGGTTTGAATCCATATATCAGCCTCCAGCTGGGTCATTGGTCCCGAGACTACAAGTCCAGCTTCATACTCCATCTGGTAGGGTTGAGGTTTTGGGGATGCGACGGGTAAGAGAGGGAGGAAGATACACACAATACAAACACTACTTTTGAGAATAAATTTTAGTTGTGGCCGTCAGAAAACACACACCAATGACGGCTCACAAATCATCGTATCTAACGTGGGTACATAAATGGGGTTTGGACTTCTAATGGTCATATAATTATTCGAACACTTCAGGGTCTTTGAGTTCTTCGGGTCTTGAGAGTCTTCAGTGGGTGCAGCTTCAATTCTTCAAATGCACGATGAAATCCTCTTTACTATGAAGTAGAACTCCGTTGATTCTTCATGAGGTCGAAGGGGTAAGGGGATTGTATAACTATTTGAGGTGAGAGGGAACATTTGATGAAATCAGAACGGATGAGAAGTAAAAGGTGTTGTTGAAAATAATTTTTTTGAGAGATCCTATCCTAAGAAATTTCCAGTTTCTAGGGTCACGTCCTACAGTCAACATGTGCTCTAATACCATCTCTGTAGCGACCCGACTCAAAACGAGTCAAGCCTCTGTGTTTCTGTGCCATCCCTGGATCAGTATGCTGGCACACACAGTACATCAATGTATATATCAAAGTGCAAGCACATGTAAATAGCGTAAAACTGATATATAACTTAAATATCTCAGCGGAAGTAGTCAAGGGAGTGGAGTCCCAATAAACACCAACGGCAAGTTGAGTGTAGACCGTAACCCTGAATCGTACTCTTACTCGTCGAAGAAAATAATCTGCAACATAAGACGTTGCAGCCGTGTAGGTCAGCATATTGAATATGCCGGCATGTCACATATGAGAGGGGGGTAAAATATCATCTATACTATATGCTTATATGGCAGGTGGTGTTGTAAGTTTTAGCGTAAAGCAAATTTTCTCCTACAACAAGAGAGGGGCTAAAAGCAAAAAGTTACTACATTGTTGGTTGTTAACGAGATGGTTCCACAACCAGTTCTCGTACCCATGTTGTCAATAATTACCCTCATCAAATATATTTAATGGTGTTGAGAAATCCAGATAACTTCAGTTCCTTTGGCTCAAGTTGTCCATGACCGGGGACACGGCTAATCGATTAGGTTTGAGTACTCTGCAGAGTTTTGCACACGTTCCCCACAAGATTTGATCGCCTCCGAGTATGTCCTCGCACTTCAGGGTGTTTGAAGACCGGATGCTCAAAACATGGTCTTTCAACGGGTCCCTCTGAATCCCTGTCGGTGCCCATCCATTCCTACCGTTCGTCTACATCTGCTAGCACCGCCTGTCCAGAGTCGCCGCGTTGTCCAACCAAGCCAGAGCCCATAATGACTTGTGGCTGTGCAGGTTAGCCTTGGGTCTTGAAGTCTCCGTCCGTCCCTTTGAGCCTGGGGAAGCTTTCCGCAGGATGACATGGCCTCTCCAGCATCCCGGGCATCCACTGGGTTTTCCAGGGATCCGATCAACCGTCCTTCACCCAGAGTTGCATTGCGTCCGAGGTCTTGAAAATCTTGTCTTAGTCCGGTCTTGATTATTATATCAATCTCGCATCACTCGTGGTATACACTCAACCGATAACCCGTCTACTCAAGCGTAGCATTAAGAAATTGTCGTCCCGGGGCCAAGTGTCGGGGTGTTGTGTTCCTACCACATGATACTACTCTTACACTAAAGTTTCCAAGTACCTAGGCAGCATGCAAATTGGGCAAAGAAGGTGATCTACCATGCATTAAAAACATAGGTAAAATAACATGATCAAAGATGACTTGCCTGGTGATGTTGACGAAGAAGAATTTCTCGAGAAATAACTTGATAGACTACTCATCACTCTCCGATGAAATCTATATAACAAACATATCATTCACATAAGCACTCGTACTAGCAATCATTCTAACAATCAAAACAAAAGAGAGAGCGAAATAGGAATTTGAAGGAAACTTCAAATAAGACTAGGGAGTCTTCTACTACATCA
>NC_058520.1:270266837-270271837 GCF_904849725.1 Hordeum vulgare subsp. vulgare
TTGTTGTTGTTGTTGTTGTTGTCGTCGTCGTCTACGCTTCTCATGTTGTTGTTCTTGTTGTTCTTGTTATTGTTTCTGTTGTTCTTGTTGTTGTCGTTGATATCATAGTTGTCGTTATTGTCGCTGTTGTCGTCGTCGTCGTTGTTGTTGTTGATGATGATGTCGCTTTTGACGTTGTTGACGTTCTTATCGTTGCCATTGTTGTTGTCGTGGTTGTGGTTGTTCTCGTCGTTGTTCTTATTTTCGTCATTGTCGTCATCGTCGTCGTCGTCATTGTTGTTGTTGTTGTTGTTGTTGTTGTTGTTGTTGTTGTTGTTGTTGTTGTTGTTGTTGTTGTTGTTATGCCTATTGTTGTTGTTGTGGTTGTCATCATCGTCTTCGTAGTCGTCGTCGTCATCGACATCGTTGTCGTCCTTGTCCTTGTTGTCGTCGACATTCTTGTTGTTGTTGTTGTTGTTGTTGTTATTGGTGTTGTTGATGTTTTTGTTGTTGTTGTTGTCGTCGTCCTCGTCATCATCATTGTCATCGTCATTCTCGTCTTCTTCGTTGTTGTTGTTGTTGTAGTAGTGCTACTAGTTGTTGTTGTAGTAGTAGTAGTAGTAGTAGTTGTTGTTGTTGTTGCTATTGTTGTTGTTGTTGTCGTCGTTGTTGTTGCCGTTGCTGTCGTTGTTGTCGTTGTTTTTGTTGTTATCGTTGTCGTCGCTGTTCTAGTCATTGTCGTTGTTATCGTCGTTGTCGTCGTCGTCATCGTAGTCATCGTCATTGTCGTTGTTGTCTTAGTAGTCGTCGTCGTCATATTCGCCGCCGCCGTCGTCGTTGTCGTCATCGTTTGTTGTTGGTGGTGGTCTTGTTGTTGTTGTTGTTGTGCTTGTTGTTGTTGTCGTTGTCGTTGTCGTTGTCGTTGTCATTGTTATTGTTGTTGTCGTTTTTGTTGTTGTTGTTGTTGTTGTTGTTGTTGTTGTTGTCGTCGTCGTCGTCGTCGTCGTTGTTGTTGTTGTTCTCGTCGTTGTCGTTGTTGTCATCAAAGTTGTCATCGTTGTTGTTTTTGTTTCCTTAGTTGTCATTGTTCTCAACGTTGTCCTCGTTGTCGTTCTTGTCATCATTGTCATCTTCAATGTCGTCGTCGCCGTCGTCGTTGTTGTTGTCGTTGTGGTGGTGGTGGTGGTGTTGGTGGTGGTTGTTCTTATTGTTTTTGTTTTTGTTGTTGTTGTTGTTGTTGTTGTTGTTGTTGTTGTCAGTGTTGTCGTCCTTGTCGTCATCGTTGTCATCAACGTCGTCGTCGTCGTCTTTGACTTCCTTGTCATCGTCGTCAACATCGTCGTTGCTATTTTAGCCATTGTTATCGTTTTTGTCGTAGTAGTAGGTGTTGTTGTTGTTGTCGTTGTTGTTCTCGTCATAGTCGTTGTTATCATCGTTGTTGTTGTTGTTGTTGTTGTTGTTGTCGTTGTTGTCGCCGTTGTCATTACTCTGGATGTTGTCATTGTTTTTTGGTTATTCTTGTTGTCGTAGTTGTCATTGTTGTCGTTGTTGTCGTGATTGTCATTGTCGTCGTTGTTACCATCGTTGTCGTCGTCATCATCGTCATCGTTGTTGTTGTTGTTGTTGTTGTCGTCGTCGTTGTCGTGGTTGTCGTTGATGTCATTGTTGTTGTTGTTGTTGTGTGTGATGTCGTTGTTGTCATTGTTGTTGTCGTCGTCGTCGTCGTCGTCGTCGTTGTTGTTGTTGTTGTTGTTGTTGTTGTTGTTGTTGTTGTCGGTGTTGTCGTTGTTGCCATTGTTGTCGTTGTTATCGTTGTTGATATTGTCGTTGTTGTCATTGTTCTCGTCATTGTCATCGTCGTCGTCGTCGTCGTCGTTGTTGTTGTTGTTGTTGTTGTTGTTGTTGTTGTTGTTGTTGTGGTTGTCGTCTTCGTCGTTGTGGGTGTTGTTGTTGTTTTTGCGGTTGATGTCATTTTTGTCATCGTTGTCGTTGTTTTCATTGTTGTTATTGTCGTTGTTGTCGCTGTTGTCCTTGTTTTCGTTGTTGTAGTTATTGTTGTTGTTTTCATTGTTCTCGTCATTGTCGTTGTTGTCATTGTTGTTGTTATCGTTCTTATCGTTGTTCTCGTCATTTTTGTCGTCTTCGTCGTCGTCGTCGTTTCCATTGTCGTCGTCGTCGTCGTTGTTGTTGTTGTCGTCGTCATCGTGGTTGCCGTTGATGTCGCTATTATTTGTTGTCGTTGATGTCATTGTTGCCATTGTTGTCGCTGTTGTCCTTGTTGTTATTGTTGTTGTCATTGTTATCGTTGTTGTCGATGTTGTTGTTATTCTCGATGTTATCATTGTTCTCGTCATTATCGTTGTTGTTGTCGTTTCCGTTGTCGTCGTCATCGTCGATGTTCTTGTTTTATTGTTGTTGTTGTTGTTGTTGTTGTTATTGTTGTTGCGGTTGTTGTTGTTGGTGGTGGTGGTGGTGATGGTGTTGTTGTTCTTGTTGTTGTTGTTGTTGTTGTTGTTGTTGTTTGTAGCGACCCGACTCAAAACGAGTCAAGCCTCTGTGTATCTGTGCCATCCCTGAGTCACACAGTACATCAATGTATATATCAAAGTGCAATCACATGTAAATAGCGTAAAACTGATATATATACCTTATATATATACATCAATGTATATATCAAAGTGCAATCACAGTACCAAAAGGAATCAAATTAAAAACTATTTTTAAACTCCTGGAATAGTAAAAACAAGGTTTAAACTAAATCTGATCTAACTTATATTTGAAAATTTCAAACGTAGACAAATTATATGTTTTTAAAAACTACACGAAATTTGTGAGCTACTGGAAAAAGAATCAATGTCACTGGACTTCGGGATAAAAAGTTGTGGCCAAAACAAAACAGAAACTTTCTATTTTTGCAATTTAGACAGAAAAAACTGAAGCTAACTATCTACAAATAGGGGGTACACGTGGCATGCTACTATAGGCTGCGGGGGACGTTTGTTGCATGGCTAGGAGCAAACAGCCAAAGCTAAGCAAAACCTGCTGGCTAATACATAAGTGAATTAAAACCGCTGGTTTTTCTACTCTAAACCCAAGGGGTATCCCTAGATCTAATCTAAACCATATATCCAAGATCTAACAGTTACAAAATAAGAAAAGAGAAAGAACAGAGAGGGGAGGGAGATTACCTCGGCTGGGAGTTGCTGGCCTCCTGGTCGAGGTGGGGTGGGGTGCCGGTGGGGTGGGGAGGCGCCGGCGGGAGTGGGGACGGGGGGCAAGGTGTGCAGGGGGGGCGAAGGGGGTGGGGTAGCGAGGTGGGGTTCCCTGGGGCGAGGTGGAGCAGCAAGGGGGAGGAGCCGAGATGGGAAAGTTCCTGGTGTGCTGCAGCTGGTCGTGGTGATGGAGATGGGGAGGTGCAGCAGGGGGTGGAGGGGTGGCGTGGTGGCAAGGGGGCGGCGGTGGAGGGGGCCGAAGTGGTGGGGAGAGGTGGAGGAGGGGGTGCAGCGAGGTGGAGGAGTTCCTGGCGAGGTGCAGCGAGCTTCTGGTGACGTTCTCCGGTGCCGACTCCGGCGAGGGGTGCGCTTGCTAGAGGCGAGGAGAGGCTGCGGTTTCAACGGGAATGGAACGAGGAGGACGTGGGGTTCTTATAGAGGCGACGGGAGGCGCTGGGAATGTATGTGCGTCGCAAATCCCGGAGGTGGGGATTCTCCTCTCCATGGAAGGCAAGTTTGTTGTCACGTGAAGAAGAAATGGAGGTAGGAGATGATCTCTGTTGGGCCAAAACAGGGAAAGGTTTTAATGGGCCAGGAGGTATTCCTAATAAAAGTGATTCTATTCCTATTTTCAAAACTAGGAAACTAAATCGTTAAAAAGGAAATCAAATCAATTCGGAATAAAGAGTTTCTATATACTAAAATTATCAGAAAAATAAAATATAGATGATGGGCATTTTTCCACGGCAAAAATAAAAACTTCAGAAAAAATTATTTTCACAAAATTGCCTAAAAGATTTATTTTCTATTGCAAATAATTTTCAAATGACCCTCTAAGTTTTAGGGTTCGAATAACTTTCAAAATGCCCGTGGGTTCGAGGGTCATGTTCCTCCTCTCTAGAATGTATTTCCCGGCATTTTGTTGCACGCAGAAAACGAATGGAAATGCAACAGAATTCAATGCAAATATCCCCGTTCAATTTTTTTTTATAGTTGAAGAAGTCATGTCATCTTCTCTCTTTGCTTTTAAAAGATTGAATTTGAATTCACCGGAGAAGGGGAAAGTCATTTTATTCCCTCTCATTCAAAAGTTTCGAAAAGTTTCAAATTTCACACAAGTTTCAGTCACTCAGCAAACAAACAAACAATCAATCTAATAATTATATTAACATTCCAAAATTTATAATTTTGGGATGTTACATTGTTGTTGTTCTTGTTGTTGTTGTTGTTGTTGTTGTCGTTGTTGTTGTTGTTGTGGTTGTTGTTGTTGTTGTTGTTGTCGTTGTTGTCACTGTTGTCGTTGTTGTCGTTGTTGTTATTGTCATTGCTGTCATTGTTCTCGTCATTGTCGTTTTTGCCGTTGTTTTCGTCGTCGTCGTCATCGTCGAAGTCGTTGTCGTCGTCGTCGTCGTTGTTGTTGTTGTTGTTGTCGTTGTTGTCATTGTTGTTGTTGTTGTTGTCGTTGTTGTTCTTGTTGTTGCTATTGTTGTTGTTGTCGTCGTCGTCTTCTTCTTTGTTGTTGTTGTTGTTGTTGTTGTTGTTGTTGTTGTTGTCGCTGTTGTTGTAGTTGTCACTGTTGCCATTGTTGTCGCTATTGTCGTCGTTGTTTTCGTCATCGTTGTTGTCGTTGTTTTCGTCATCGTTGTTGTTCTTGTTGTTGTTGTTGTTGTTGTTTTTGTTGTTGTCGTCGTCGTGGTCGTTGTTGTTGTTGTTGTTGTTGCTGCTGCTGTGGTTGTCGTCTTCGTCGTCGTGGTTGTCGTTGTTGTTTTTATGGTTGATGTCATTGTAGTCATCGTTGTCATTGTTGTC
>NC_058520.1:270276837-270309337 GCF_904849725.1 Hordeum vulgare subsp. vulgare
TCCTCTCTGTTTATTGCAGAGACGTGTATCAGGAGAACAGCGGGGAGGTGCTGCCGAAATTTTGCGTTGGATCCGAAGCAGAGCATGGGAAAACGAACCCAATCTACACATACTCGGGTGGGATTAGGACCTATCTTTACCTATTAGCGTGTAGGTTGCCTGGACGTAATAAAAATGGCGAACCTGATTAACCGATGAATATAAATGCTAAATTATATATAAATATATTTCTTCTGTCTTTAGTAGCTACGCAAGATGAGTGATCGTTTGTGGATGTATACCGGTCACCCTAGTCAGAAAGAGATGACGAAAGAATGGTTTGTAAAAAGAAAGGAATTTGTGAAAGCCCCATTCTCAAATGGCGAGGAAAGAAACTATTTCCCCTGTCCTGGATGCGACAACTATAAAAAGACGACAGAGGCTGTAATGATTAAGCACCTGCAGAGGAGGGGGTTTAAGCCTAATTATACGGTGTGGACATTTCATGGTGAGTCTATACAACCCACAAGAGCTGAGGTGGTCCATCGTCGCACGGACGATCATGGTACCGGGATCGAAGACATGGTGCAAGACTTTGATGATGCTCGGGATTCGGAAGATGAGATGGAGGAATCTGCAAAGGCCTTTTATGAAATGTTGGAGTCTTCAAAACGTCCTCTCCATGAGCACACTGAGCTCTGTCAGCTGGATGCAATTTCACAAGTAATGGCTCTGAAGGCTCAGTTCAACTTGGGAAGAGAATGGTACGACGCGATGATGACACTATTTGGACGTTTCCTACCCAAAGGCCATGTCATGCGTGCAAACCTGTACCAGTCGAACAAAATACTTCGTGTACTTAAGATTCCCTATGAGAAGATAGATGCATGTGAGAAAGGATGTGTCTTATTGAGGAAGGAGTATGCACACTTGGACTATTGTCCCAATTGTGAGTCTTGCAGGTATCTTGTGGTAGATAACGGTATGGGTGAGAAGAGGCATACCAAAATCGCAGTTAGTGTTCTTCGGTATATGCCAACCGTACCAAGATTTCAACGTCTTTTCATGGTCGAAGAGACAGCCAGATAGATGACATGGCACAAATTGGGCAAAAGAACCGAACTAGATGCGGATGGGAATAAGATGATGGTACACACATCGGACGGGGAAGCGTGGAAACATTTTGATGGATTGCATCAGGATAAAGCGGCAGATCCAAGGAATCCTCGAGTCTGTGCTCCCACGGATGGTTTTAATCCCTTCGGCATGACGACAACCCAATACAGTTGTTTGCCTGTATTTGTCATTCCACTCAATCTCCCCCCCGGGCAGATTATGCAAAGAAAGAAAATATTTCTGACGTTGATAATTCCAGGGCCCAATTATCCGGAGAAGAATATGAATGTGTACCTGCAACCGCTTAAGGATGAATTGGAAGAAGCTTGGGATAATGGGTTCAAGACATACAATGCCGCTAGAAAAGAAAACTTCAAAATGCATGTGTGGTACATGTACTCTATGCATGACTTGCCAGCGTATGCGCTATTCTCTCGATGGTGTGTGCATGGAAGGTTCCCGTGCCCCCAATGCAAGGCAGCTCTTCAGTTTCATTGATTGCAGGAGGGTCGGAAGTATTCTTGCTTTGACTTGCATAGACAGTTCCTGGATCCTGACCATCAGTTTAGAAAAAGACAAGAAGAACTTTACCAAAGGTAAAGTTGTCAAAAACTTGGCACCACCTGCGTTCACAGGCCAATAGATCCTGGATCAGTTAAATGCCCTCGAGCCTGATCCAGAGCGTCCAGGGTATTTCAAGGGGTATAATTCAAAACACGCCTGGACTCACAAGCCATTCTTCTGGGATCTGCCTTACTTCAAAGACCTCCTTCTTCCGCAGAATATCGACATGATGCACACTGAAAAGAATATCGGAGAGGCTATTTTTTGTACATTGTTCGACCTAGATGGGAAGACAAAGGATAATATTAAGGCTAGAGTCGATCAAGAGACACTATGTCATAGACCGTTACAAAACATGCGAGAAGGCAATGGAAAGCATAAGTGGTCGAAGCCAAAGGCCTGGTTCAATCTTGGAAGGCAAGCTATGAGGGAAATTATCTTGTGGGTCAAAATGCACTTGATGTTCCCCGATGGGTATGCAGCGAATCTAAAGAGGGGAGCGAGTGTTGAAAAATTAAAAATCTTTTGTCTCAAGAGTCATGATTGGCACATATGGCTAGAGCAGGTAATGCCGGTGATGTTACGTGGCTTTATTCCCGAGGATGAATGGCTAGTACTGGCGGAGCTGAGCTATTGATTCTGTGTTCTTTGTGCGAAAGAATTGTCGCCTGGCGTGGTAGAAGACATGGAGGAGTTTGCACCAGAGTTGTTGTGCAAGTTAGAGAAGATCTTTCCACCGGGCTTCTTTAATCCAATGCAGCATTTGATTTTACATCTACCGACCGAGGCAACATTGGGTGGGCCCGTGCAAGATCGTTGGTGCTATGCAGCTGAGAGGATGCAGAAGACCCTTCGAGCTAAATGGAAAAATAAGCGTACAATTGAAGCATCGATGGTTGAGGCATTCATTACTGAGGAGGTGGCAAACTTTGTGACATCACACTACGAAGCCAAAAATCATCATTTGCATAATCCGAAGCCTCGACACAATGATGCAGACCCTAAAAAAGGTGGGTCCAACCTCAGCCTATTCAAAGGGAAGTGCCAACTTACTTTAGTTTGGACGAAACTGGGTATGTGAATTGCTTCATGATTCATGCAATTCGTTCTTGATGCTAGTATTTTGTTCCTCTCTTTTAGGCGCTTCACAATAAGACGGAGATGCCACACTTGTATGACCTTTATGGCATGGTCCATACTGCCTCGTACAAGAAGGCGAAGGCATTCTCTGAGTCTGACTTGGATGATCCCAATAACTTCACCAACATATCATCCCACCAGAAGCTCGTGGCATACAGGGACGCGGGGAAGGCTACGAAGGGGGATGACTTTAACCCTAGCCACGAACCTTTGGATCCAGAGCTGGTGATGATATCTGGTGGCAGGAGGCCCCAGGGCTCGATAGCCATTGGAGATGGGATAATACGTTGTCCACTCACTCTTCCGGAGATCAAGGCACGCCAGTCGAGCAGCTGTCCTGAGACAACGCGTCGTCCACGGCCAGTCGATGTTGCCATCGAGGTTAGTTGTACGGACTAAGAACACTTTCATCCATTTCATTATGTGTGTCACCATAGATCATTATTGTGGTAACAAAGAATGGTGTTTCAGGCTACTCTTCAGAAAGAGAGAGCGACAAACCAGGCTGCTCTTGAGAAAGAGAGATTGGCAAGCCAGGCTGCTCTTCAGGCTGCTCTTGATGAGAGGGACCAGACCACGACACGATTGATTGAGGAGGAGAGGGCCTGGAATGAGATGGGTCAACGGGCCATGTACGAGCTTTTTGTGGTATGTTTTTTTCACATTAGCCAAATCATGTGTGTAATGTCTGTTTCATTACTAACTAATACGACCCACTCTTCAGGGTCTGTGCGAGAAGAGCGGTCAAGTCCCTCCATCGATGCCCGTCTTCTCTTCGATTGGCACGGTGAGTTTCATTATAAACTAGTATTAATAATTGAGTGTCATCATGCTAACTGAGACATTGCAAAATATCTTTTCTACAGAATAACTCCCGAGCAGCATCGCACGACCCTTCTCCAGGGCAACCGTCTCCAAACGAAGCCGCCGTGAGCAACCGTGGAGTTTCTCCTCCTTGATGACCACTACGGTAAGTTTCTCTTCTCTCTTTCATATTATCCTTGCTTTAATTTCCCCAAAAGACATAATTAGCCCATTTAGCTCCAAAATGCCATAATAACCTCAAAATGGCATAAGAACCTTCGTTAGCTCATGAATATTATATACTTAGCTTGTTTGCCTCTAAAATGAGATAATTAGCCCATTTAGCTCCAAAAAGACATAATTAGGTAATTTAGCTCCAAGAAGAGGAGAAGAGGAGAAGAGGAGAAGAAATAGGAAAAATGAAAAGAAAGAAGAACAAGAAGAAGAGAAGAAGCAGAAGGAGGAGGAGGAGGAGGAGGAGGAGGAGGAGGAGAAGGCCAAAGACCTTCTAGTCCTTGTCCTCCTCGTCCTTCAACTCCTTCTCCTCCTTCTTCTTGATTTCTTCTTCTTCTCCTCCTCCTCCTCTTTCTTCTCCTCTTTCATATTATCATTGCTTTAATTTCCCCAAAAAGACATAATTAGCCCATTTAGCTCCAAAGTGCCATAATAACCTCAAAATGGCATAAGAACCTTGGTTAGCTCATCAATATTATATACTTAGCTTGTTTTCCTCTAAAATGAGATAGTTAGCCCATTTAGCTCCAAAAATACATAATTAGGTAATTTAGCTCCAAGAAGAGGAGAAGAGGAGAAGAAATAGGAAAAATGAAAAGAAATAAGAAGAAGAAGAAGAGAAGAAGGAGAAGCAGGAGGAGGAGGAGGAGGAGGAGGAGGAGAAGGAGGAGAAGGCCAAGGACCTTCTAGTCCTTCTCCTCCTCCTCCTTCTCCTCCTTCTTCTTGATTTCTTCTTCTTCTCCTCCTCCTCCTCTTTCTTCTCCTCTTTCATATTATCCTTGCTTTAATTTCCCCAAAAATACATAATTAGCCCACTTAGCTCCAAAATGCCATAATAACCTCAAAATGGCATAAGAACCTTGGTTAGCTCATGGATATTATATACTTAGCTTGTTTTCCTCTAAAATGAGATAATTAGCCCATTGAGCTCCAAAAATACATAATTAGATGATTTAGCTCCAAGAAGAGGAGAAGAAATAGTAAAAATGAAAAGAAAGAAGAAGAAGAAGAGAAGAAGGAGAAGGAGGACGAGGACGAGGAGAAGGAGGAGAAGGCCAAGGACCTTGTAATCCTTCTCCTCCTCCTCCTTCTGCTCCTTCTCCTCCTTCTTCCTGATTTCTTTTTCTTCTCCTCCTCCTTCTCCTCCTCCTCCTTCTCCTCCTCCTCCTCCTCCTTCTCCTCCTCTCCTCCTTCTTCTTGATTTCTTCTTCTTATCCTCCTCCTCCTCTTTCTTCTCCTCTTTCATATTAACCTTGCTTTAATTTCCCCAACAATGACATAATTAGTCCATTTAGCTCCAAAACACCATAATAAGCTCCAAATGGCATAAGAACCTTGGTTAGCTCATGAATATTATATACTTAGCTTGTTTTCCTATAAAATGGGATAATTAGCCCATTTAGCTCCAAAAAGACATAATTAGGTAATTTAGCTCCAACAAAAGGAGAAGAGGAGAATAAATAGGAAAAATGAAAAGAAAGAAGAAGAAGAAGAAGGAGAAGAAGAGAAGAAGGAGAAGGAGGAGGAGGAGAAGGCCAAGGACCTTCTAGTCCTTCTCCTCCTCCTCCTTCTCCTCCTTCTCCTCCTTCTTCTTGATTTCTTCTTCTTCTCCTCCTCCCACTCTTTCTTCTCCTCTTTCATATTATCCTTGCTTTAATTTCCCCAACAATGACATAATTAGCCCATTTAGCTCCAAAATGCCATAATAAGCTCAAAATGGCATAAGAATCTTGGTTAGCTCATGAATATTATATACTTAGCTTGTTTTCCTCTAAAACGGGATAATTAGCCCATTTAGCTCCAAAAAGACATAATTAGGTAATTTAGCTCCAACAAGAGGAGAAGAGGAGAAGAAAGAGGAAAAATGAAAAGAAAGAAGAAGAAGAAGAAGAAGAGAATAAGGAGATGGAGGAGAAGGAGGAGGAGAAGGCCAAGGACCTTCTAGTCCTTCTCCTCCTCCTTCTCCTCCTTCTCCTCCTTCTTCTTGATTTCTTCTTCTTCTCCTCCTCCTCCTCTTTCTTCTCCTATTTCAAATTAACCTTGATTTAATTTCCCCAACAATGACATAATTAGCCCATTTAGCTCCAAAATGCCATAATAAGCTCAAATGGCATAAGAACCTTGGTTAGCTCATGAATATTATATACTTAGCTTGTTTTCCTCTAAAATGGGATAATTAGCCCATTTAGCTCCAAAAAGACGTAATTAGGTAATTTAGCTCCAACAAGAGGAGAAGAGGAGAAGAAATAGGAAAAATGAAAAGAAAGAAGAAGAAGAAGACTAAGAGAATAAGGAGAAGGAGGAGGAGGAGAAGGCCAAGGACCTTCTAGTCCTTCTCCTCCTCCTCCTTCTCCTCCTTCTCCTCCTTCTTCTTGATTTCTTATTCTTCTCCTCCTCCACCTCTTTCTTCTCCTCTTTCATATTATCCTTGCTTTAATTTACCCAACAATGACATAATTAGCCCATTTTGCTCCAAAATGCCATAATAAGCTCAAAATGGCATAAGAACCTTTGTTAGCTCATGAATATTATATACTTACCTTGTTTTCCTCTAAAATGGGATAATTAGCCCATTTAGCTCCAGAAAGACATAATTAGGTAATTTAGCTCCAACAAGAGGAGAAGAGTAGATGAAATAGGAAAAATGAAAAGAAAGAAGAAGAATAAGAAGAAGAAGAAGAAGAAGACAAGGAGGAGGAGGAGGAGGAGAAGGCCAAGGACCTTCTAGTCCTTCACCTCCTCCTCCTTCTCCTCCTTCTCCTCCTTCTTCTTGATTTCTTCTTCTTCTCCTCCTCCTCCTCTTTCTTCTCCTCTTTCATATTATCATTGCTTTAATTTCCCCAAAAAGACATAATTATCCCATTTAGCTCCAAAATACCATAATAACCTCAAAATGGCATAAGAACCTTGGTTCGCTCATGAATATTATATACTGAGCTTGTTTTCCTCTAAAATGAGATAATTAGCCCATTTAGCTCCAAAAAGACATAATTAGGTAATTTAGCTCCAACAAAAGGAGAAGAGGAGAATAAATAGGAAAAATGAAAAGAAAGAAGAAGAAGAAGAAGAAGAAGAGAAGAAGGAGAAGGAGGAGGAGGAGAAGGCCAAGGACCTTCTAGTCCTTCTCCTCCTCCTCCTTCTCCTCCTTCTCCTCCTTCTTCTTGATTTCTTCTTCTTCTCCTCCTCCCACTCTTTCTTCTCCTCTTTCATATTATCTTGCTTTAATTTCCCCAACAATGACATAATTAGCCCATTTGGCTCCAAATTGCCATAATAAGCTCAAAATGGCATAAGAATCTTGGTTAGGTCATGAATATTATATACTTAGCTTGTTTTCCTCTAAAACGGGATAATTAGCCCATTTAGCTCCAAAAAGACATAATTAGGTAATTTAGCTCCAACAAGAGGAGAAGAGGAGAAGAAATAGGAAAAATGAAAAGAAAGAAGAAGTAGAAGAAGAAGAGAATAAGGAGATGGAGGAGGAGGAGGAGGAGAAGGCCAAGGACCTTCTAGTCCTTCTCCTCCTCCTTCTCCTCCTTCTTCTTGATTTCTTCTTCTTCTCCTCCTCCTCCTCTTTCTTCTCCTATTTCAAATTAACCTTGATTTAATTTCCCCAACAATGACATAATTAGCCCATTTAGCTCCAAAATGCCATAATAAGCTCAAATGGCATAAGAACCTTGGTTAGCTCATGAATATTATATACTTAGCTTGTTTCCCTCTAAAATGGGATAATTAGCCCATTTAGCTCCAAAAAGACGTAATTAGGTAATTTAGCTCCAACAAGAGGAGAAGAGGAGAAGAAATAGGAAAAATGAAAAGAAAGAAGAAGAAGAAGACTAAGAGAATAAGGAGAAGGAGGAGGAGGAGAAGGCCAAGGACCTTCTAGTCCTTCTCCTCCTCCTCCTTCTCCTCCTTCTCCTCCTTCTCCTCCTTCTTCTTGATTTCTTATTCTTCTCCTCCTCCACCTCTTTCTTCTCCTCTTTCATATTCTCCTTGCTTTAATTTACCCAACAATGACATAATTAGCCCATTTTGCTCCAAAATGCCATAATAAGCTCAAAATGGCATAAGAACCTTTGTTAGCTCATGAATATTATATACTTAGCTTGTTTTCCCCTAAAATGGGATAATTAGCCCATTTAGCTCCAGAAAGACATAATTAGGTAATTTAGCTCCAACAAGAGGAGAAGAGTAGATGAAATAGGAAAAATGAAAAGAAAGAAGAAGAAGAAGAAGAAGAAGAAGAAGAAGACAAGGAGGAGGAGGAGGAGGAGAAGGCCAAGGACCTTCTAGTCCTTCACCTCCTCCTCCTTCTCCTCCTTCTCCTCCTTCTTCTTGATTTCTTCTTCTTCTCCTCCTCCTCCTCTTTCTTCTCCTCTTTCATATTATCATTGCTTTAATTTCCCCAAAAAGACATAATTATCCCATTTAGCTCCAAAATACCGTAATAACCTCAAAATGGCATAAGAACCTTGGTTCGCTCATGAATATTATATACTGAGCTTGTTTTCCTCTAAAATGAGATAATTAGCCCATTTAGCTCCAAAAAGACATAATTAGGTAATTTAGCTCCAACAAAAGGAGAAGAGGAGAATAAATAGGAAAAATGAAAAGAAAGAAGAAGAAGAAGAAGAAGAAGAAGAGAAGAAGGAGAAGGAGGAGGAGGAGAAGGCCAAGGACCTTCTAGTCCTTCTCCTCCTCCTCCTTCTCCTCCTTCTCCTCCTTCTTCTTGATTTCTTCTTCTTCTCCTCCTCCCACTCTTTCTTCTCCTCTTTCATATTATCCTTGCTTTAATTTCCCCAACAATGACATAATTAGCCCATTTAGCTCCAAATTGCCATAATAAGCTCAAAATGGCATAAGAATCTTGGTTAGGTCATGAATATTATATACTTAGCTTGTTTTCCTCTAAAACGGGATAATTAGCCCATTTAGCTCCAAAAAGACATAATTAGGTAATTTAGCTCCAACAAGAGGAGAAGAGGAGAAGAAATAGGAAAAATGAAAAGAAAGAAGAAGTAGAAGAAGAAGAGAATAAGGAGATGGAGGAGGAGGAGGAGGAGAAGGCCACGGACCTTCTAGTCCTTCTCCTCCTCCTTCTCCTCCTTCTCCTCCTTCTTCTTAATTTCTTCTTCTTCTCCTCCTCCTCCTCTTTCTTCTCCTATTTCAAATTAACCTTGATTTAATTTCCCCAACAATGACATAATTAGCCCGTTTAGCTCCAAAATGCCATAATAAGCTCAAATGGCATAAGAACCTTGGTTAGCTCATGAATATTATATACTTAGCTTGTTTTCCTCTAAAATGGGATAATTAGCCCATTTAGCTCCAAAAAGACGTAATTAGGTAATTTAGCTCCAACAAGAGGATAAGAGGAGAAGAAATAGGAAAAATGAAAAGAAAGAAGAAGAAGAAGACTAAGAGAATAAGGAGAAGGAGGAGGAGGAGAAGGCCAAGGACCTTCTAGTCCTTCTCCTCCTCCTCCTTCTCCTCCTTCTCCTCCTTCTTCTTGATTTCTTATTCTTCTCCTCCTCCACCTCTTTCTTCTCCTCTTTCATATTATCCTTGCTTTAATTTACCCAACAATGACATAATTAGCCCATTTTGCTCCAAAATGCCATAATAAGCTCAAAATGGCATAAGAACCTTTGTTAGCTCATGAATATTATATACTTAGCTTGTTTTCCTCTAAAATGGGATAATTAGCCCATTTAGCTCCAGAAAGACATAATTAGGTAATTTAGCTCCAACAAGAGGAGAAGAGTAGATGAAATAGGAAAAATGAAAAGAAAGAAGAAGAAGAAGAAGAAGAAGAAGAAGACAAGGAGGAGGAGGAGGAGGAGAAGGCCAAGGACCTTCTAGTCCTTCACCTCCTCCTCCTTCTCCTCCTTCTCCTCCTTCTTCTTGATTTCTTCTTCTTCTCCTCGTCCTCCTCTTTCTTCTCCTCTTTCATATTATCATTGCTTTAATTTCCCCAAAAAGACATAATTATCCCATTTAGCTCCAAAATACCGTAATAACCTCAAAATGGCATAAGAACCTTGGTTCGCTCATGAATATTATATACTGAGCTTGTTTTCCTCTAAAATGAGATAATTAGCCCATTTAGCTCCAAAAAGACATAATTAGGTAATTTAGCTCCAACAAAAGGAGAAGAGGAGAATAAATAGGAAAAATGAAAAGAAAGAAGAAGAAGAAGAAGAAGAAGAAGAAGAGAAGAACGAGAAGGAGGAGGAGGAGAAGGCCAAGGACCTTCTAGTCCTTCTCCTCCTCCTCCTTCTCCTCCTTCTCCTCCTTCTTCTTGATTTCTTCTTCTTCTCCTCCTCCCACTCTTTCTTCTCCTCTTTCATATTATCCTTGCTTTAATTTCCCCAACAATGACATAATTAGCCCATTTAGCTCCAAATTGCCATAATAAGCTCAAAATGGCATAAGAATCTTGGTTAGGTCATGAATATTATATACTTAGCTTGTTTTCCTCTAAAACGGGATAATTAGCCCATTTAGCTCCAAAAAGACATAATTAGGTAATTTAGCTCCAACAAGAGGAGAAGAGGAGAAGAAATAGGAAAAATGAAAAGAAAGAAGAAGTAGAAGAAGAAGAGAATAAGGAGATGGAGGAGGAGGAGGAGGAGAAGGCCAAGGACCTTCTAGTCCTTCTCCTCCTCCTTCTCCTCCTTCTCCTCCTTCTTCTTGATTTCTTCTTCTTCTCCTCCTCCTCCTCTTTCTTCTCCTATTTCAAATTAACCTTGATTTAATTTCCCCAACAATGACATAATTAGCCCATTTAGCTCCAAAATGCCATAATAAGCTCAAATGGCATAAGAACCTTGGTTAGCTCATGAATATTATATACTTAGCTTGTTTTCCTCTAAAATGGGATAATTAGCCCATTTAGCTCCAAAAAGACGTAATTAGGTAATTTAGCTCCAACAAGAGGAGAAGAGGAGAAGAAAAAGGAAAAATGAAAAGAAAGAAGAAGAAGAAGACTAAGAGAATAAGGAGAAGGAGGAGGAGGAGAAGGCCAAGGACCTTCTAGTCCTTCTCCTCCTCCTCCTTCTCCTCCTTCTCCTCCTTCTTCTTGATTTCTTATTCTTCTCCTCCTCCACCTCTTTCTTCTCCTCTTTCATATTATCCTTGCTTTAATTTACCCAACAATGACATAATTAGCCCATTTTGCTCCAAAATGCCATAATAATCTCAAAATGGCATAAGAACCTTTGTTAGCTCATGAATATTATATACTTAGCTTGTTTTCCTCTAAAATGGGATAATTAGCCCATTTAGCTCCAGAAAGACATAATTAGGTAATTTAGCTCCAACAAGAGGAGAAGAGTAGATGAAATAGGAAAAATGAAAAGAAAGAAGAAGAAGAAGAAGAAGAAGAAGAAGACAAGGAGGAGGAGGAGGAGGAGGAGAAGGCCAAGGACCTTCTAGTCCTTCACCTCCTCCTCCTTCTCCTCCTTCTCCTCCTTCTTCTTGATTTCTTCTTCTTCTCCTCCTCCTCCTCTTTCTTATCCTCTTTCATATTATCATTGCTTTAATTTCCCCAAAAAGACATAATTATCCCATTTAGCTCCAAAATACCGTAATAACGTCAAAATGGCATAAGAACCTTGGTTCGCTCATGAATATTATATACTGAGCTTGTTTTCCTCTAAAATGAGATAATTAGCCCATTTAGCTCCAAAAAGACATAATTAGGTAATTTAGCTCCAACAAAAGGAGAAGAGGAGAATAAATAGGAAAAATGAAAAGAAAGAAGAAGAAGAAGAAGAAGAAGAAGAGAAGAAGGAGAAGGAGGAGGAGGAGAAGGCCAAGGACCTTCTAGTCCTTCTCCTCCTCCTCCTTCTCCTCCTTCTCCTCCTTCTTCTTGATTTCTTCTTCTTCTCCTCCTCCCACTCTTTCTTCTCCTCTTTCATATTATCCTTGCTTTAATTTCCCCAACAATGACATAATTAGCCCATTTAGCTCCAAATTGCCATAATAAGCTCAAAATGGCATAAGAATCTTGGTTAGGTCATGAATATTATATACTTAGCTTGTTTTCCTCTAAAACGGGATAATTAGCCCATTTAGCTCCAAAAAGACATAATTAGGTAATTTAGCTCCAACAAGAGGAGAAGAGGAGAAGAAATAGGAAAAATGAAAAGAAAGAAGAAGTAGAAGAAGAAGAGAATAAGGAGATGGAGGAGGAGGAGGAGGAGAAGGCCAAGGACCTTCTAGTCCTTCTCCTCCTCCTTCTCCTCCTTCTCCTTCTTCTTCTTGATTTCTTCTTCTTCTCCTCCTCCTCCTCTTTCTTCTCCTATTTCAAATTAACCTTGATTTAATTTCCCCAACAATGACATAATTAGCCCATTTAGCTCCAAAATGCCATAATAAGCTCAAATGGCATAAGAACCTTGGTTAGCTCATGAATATTATATACTTAGCTTGTTTTCCTCTAAAATGGGATAATTAGCCCATTTAGCTCCAAAAATACGTAATTAGGTAATTTAGCTCCAACAAGAGGAGAAGAGGAGAAGAAATAGGAAAAATGAAAAGAAAGAAGAAGAAGAAGACTAAGAGAATAAGGAGAAGGAGGAGGAGGAGAAGGCCAAGGACCTTCTAGTCCTTCTCCTCCTCCTCCTTCTCCTCCTTCTCCTCCTTCTTCTTGATTTCTTATTCTTCTCCTCCTCCACCTCTTTCTTCTCCTCTTTCATATTATCCTTGCTTTAATTTACCCAACAATGACATAATTAGCCCATTTTGGTCCAAAATGCCATAATAAGCTCAAAATGGCATAAGAACCTTTGTTAGCTCATGAATATTATATACTTAGCTTGTTTTCCTCTAAAATGGGATAATTATCCCATTTAGCTCCAAAAAGACATAATTAGGTAATTTAGCTCCAACAAGAGGAGAAGAGGAGATGAAATAGGAAAAATGAAAAGAAAGAAGAAGAAGAAGAAGAAGAAGAAGAAGACAAGGAGGAGGAGGAGGAGGAGAAGGCCAAGGACCTTCTAGTCCTTCACCTCCTCCTCCTTCTCCTCCTTCTTCTTGATTTCTTCTTCTTCTCCTCCTCCTCCTATTTCTTCTCCTCTTTCATATTATCATTGCTTTAATTTCCCCAAAAAGACATAATTAGCCCATTTAGCTCCAAAATACCGTAATAACCTCAAAATGGCATAAGAACCTTGGTTCGCTCATGAATATTATATACTGAGCTTATTTTCAACTAAAATGAGATAATTAGCCCATTTAGCTCCAAAAAGACAATATTAGGTAATTTAGCTCCAACAAAAGGAGAAGAGGAGAATAAATAGGAAAAATGAAAAGAAAGAAGAAGAAGAAGAAGAAGAAGAAGAGAAGAAGGAGAAGGAGGAGGAGGAGAAGGCCAAGAACCTTCTAGTCCTTCTCCTCCTCCTCCTTCTCCTCCTTCTCCTCCTTCTTCTTGATTTCTTCTTCTTCTCCTCCTCCCACTCTTTCTTCTCCTCTTTCATATTATCCTTGCTTTAATTTCCCCAACAATGACATAATTAGCCCATTTAGCTCCAAATTGCCATAATAAGCTCAAAATGGCATAAGAATCTTGGTTAGGTCATGAATATTATATACTTAGCTTGTTTTCCTCTAAAACGGGATAATTAGCCCATTTAGCTCCAAAAAGACATAATTAGGTAATTTAGCTCCAACAAGAGGAGAAGAGGAGAAGAAATAGGAAAAATGAAAAGAAAGAAGAAGAAGAAGAAGAAGAAGAGAATAAGGAGATGGAGGAGGAGGAGGAGAAGAAGGCCAAGGACCTTCTAGTCCTTCTCCTCCTCCTTCTCCTCCTTCTCCTCCTTCTTCTTGATTTGTTCTTCTTCTCCTCCTCCTCCTCTTTCTTCTCCTATTTCAAATTAACCTTGATTGAATTTCCCCAACAATGACATAATTAGCCCATTTAGCTCCAAAATGCCATAATAAGCTCAAATGGCATAAGAACCTTGGTTAGCTCATGAATATTATATACTTAGCTTGTTTTCCTCTAAAATGGGATAATTAGCCCATTTAGCTCCAAAAAGACGTAATTAGGTAATTTAGCTCCAACAAGAGGAGAAGAGGAGAAGAAATAGGAAAAATGAAAAGAAAGAAGAAGAAGAAGACTAAGAGAATAAGGAGAAGGAGGAGGAGGAGAAGGCCAAGGACCTTCTAGTCCTTCTCCTCCTCCTCCTCCTCCTCCTTCTCCTCCTTCTCCTCCTTCTTCTTGATTTCTTATTCTTCTCCTCCTCCACCTCTTTCTTCTCCTCTTTCATATTATCCTTGCTTTAATTTACCCAACAATGACATAATTAGCCCATTTTGCTCCAAAATGCCATAATAAGCTCAAAATGGCATAAGAACCTTTGTTAGCTCATGAATATTATATACTTAGCTTGTTTTCCTCTAAAATGAGATAATTAGCCCATTTAGCTCCAAAAAGACATAATTAGGTAATTTAGCTCCAAGAAGAGGAGAAGAGGAGAAGAAATAGGAAAAATGAAAAGAAATAAGAAGAAGAAGAAGAGAAGAAGGAGAAGCAGGAGGAGGAGGAGGAGGAGGAGAAGGAGGAGAAGGCCAAGGACCTTCTAGTCCTCCTCCTCCTCCTCCTGCTCCTCCTTCTTCTTGATTTCTTCTTCTTCTTCTCCTCCTCCTCTTTCTTCTCCTCTTTAATATTATCCTTGATTTAATTTCCCCAAAAAGACATAATTAGCCCATTTAGCTCCAAAATGCCATAATAACCTCAAAATGGCATAAGAACCTCGGTTAGCTCATGAATATTATATACTTAGCTTGTTTTCCTATAAAATGAGATAATTAGCCCATTTAGCTCCAAAAAGACATAATTAGGTAATTTAGTTCCAAGAAGATGAGAAGAAATAGGAAAAATGAAAAGAAAGAAGAAGAAGAGGAAGGAGGAGGAGGAGGAGGAGAAGCAGGAGAAGGTCAAGGACCTTCTAGTCCTTTTCCTCCTCCCCTCTCCTCCTTCTCCTCCTTCTTCTTGGTTTCTTTTTCTTCTCCTCCTCCTCCTCTTTATTCTCCTCTTTCATATTATCCTTGCTTTAATTTCCCGAACAATGACATAATTAGCCATTTAGCTCCAAAATACCATAATAAGCTCAAAATGGCATAAGAACCTTGGTTAGCTCATGAATATTATATACTTAGCTTGTTTTCCTCTAAAATGGGATAATTAGCCCATTTAGCACCAAAAAGACATAATTAGGTAAAATAGCTCCAACAAGAGGAGAAGAGGAGAAGAAATAGGAAAAATGAAAAGAAAGAAGAAGGAGAAGAAGAAGAAGAAGAAGAAGAGAACAAGGAGAAGGAGGAGGAGGACGAGAAGGAGAAGGCCAAGGACCTTCTAGTCCTTCTCCTCCTCCTCCTCCTACTTCTCCTTTTTCCTGATTTCTTCTTCTTCTCCTCCTCCTCCTATTTCTTCTCCTCTTTCATATTATCCTTTCTTTAATTTCCCCAACAATGACATAATTAGCCCATTTAGCTCCAAAATACCATAATAAGCTCAAAATGGCATAAAAACCTTTGTTAGCTCATGAATATTATATACTTAGCTTGTTTTCCTCTAAAATGGGATAATTGACCCATTTAGCTCCAAAAAGACATAATTAGGTAATTTAGCTCCAACAAGAGGAGAAGAGGAGAAGAAATAGGAAAATGAAAAGAAACAAAGAAGAAGAAGAAGAAGAAGAAGAAGAAGAGAAGAAGAAGGAGAAAGAGGAGGAGGAGGAGGAGAAGGCCAAGGACCTTCTAGTCCTTCTCCTCCTTCTTCTTGATTTCTTCTTCTTCTCGTCCCCCTCCTCTTTCTTCTCCTCTTTCATATTATCCTTGCTTTAATTTCCCCAACAATGACATAATTAGCCCATTTAGCTCCAAAATACCATAATAAGCTCAAAATGGCATAAGAACCATGGTTACCTCATGAATATTATATACTTAGCTTGTTTTCCTCTAAAATGGGATAATTAGCCCATTTAGCTCCAAAAAGACATAATTAGGTAATTTAGCTCCAAGAAAAGGAGAAGAGGAGAAGAAATAGGAAAAATGAAAAGAAAGAAGAAGAAGCAGAAGATAAAAAGGGGAAGGAGGAGGAGGAGCAGAAGGCCAAGGAGCTTCTAGTCTTTCTCCTCCTCCTCCTTCTCCCCCTTCTTCTTGATTTCTTCTTCTTCTCCTCCTCCTCCTCTTTCTTCTCCTCTTTCATATTATCCTTGCTTTAATTTCCCCAACAATGACATAATTAGCCCATTTAGCTCCAAAATGCCATAATAAGCTCAAAATGGCATAAGAACCTTGGTTAGCTCATGAATATTATATACTTAGCTTGTTTTCCTCTAAAATGGGATAATTAGCCCATTTAGCTCCAAAAAGACATAATTAGGTAATTTAGCTCCAACAAGAGGAGAAGAAATATGAAAAATGAAAATAAATAATAATAATAATAAGAAGAGAATAAGGAGAAGGAGGAGGAGGAGGAGTTGAAGGCCAAGGACCTTCTAGTCCTTCTCCTCCTCCTCCCTCTCCTCCTTCTCCTCCTCCTTCTTCATTTCTTCTTCTTCTCCTCCTCCTCCTCTTTATTCTCCTATTTCATATTATCCTTGCTTTAATTTCCCCAACAATGACATAATTAGCCCATTTAGCTCCAAAATACCATAATAAGTTCAAAATGGCATAAGAACCTTGGTTAGCTCATGAATATTATATACTTAGCTTGTTTTGCTCTAAAATGGGATAATTAGCCCATTTAGCTCCAACAAGAGGAGAAGAGGAGAACAAATAGGAAAAATGAAAAGAAAGAAGAAGAAGAAGAAGAAGAGAAGAAGGAGAAGGAGGAGGAGGAGGAGGAGAAGGCCAAGGACCTTATAGTTCTTCTCCTCCTCCTCCTTCTCCTCCTTCTCCTCCTTCTTCTTGATTTCTTCTTCTTCTCCTCCCCCTCCTCTTTCTTCTCCTCTTTCATATTATCCTTGCTTTAATTTACCCAACAATGACATAATTAGCCATTTAGCTCCAAAATACCATAATAAGCTCAAAATGGCATAAGAACCTTGGTTAGCTCATGAATATTATATACTTAGCTTGTTTTCCTCTAAAATGGGATAATTAGCCCATTTAGCACCAAAAAGACATAATTAGGTAAAATAGCTCCAACGACAGGAGAAGAGGAGGAGAAATAGGAAACATGAAAAGAAAGAAGAAGAAGAAGAAGAAGAAGAAGAAGAGAACAAGGAGAAGGAGGAGGAGGATGAGAAGGAGAAGGCCAAGGACCTTCTAGTCCTTCTCCTCCTCCTCCTTCTCCTCCTTCTTCTTGATTTCTTCTTCTTCTCCTCCTCTTCTTTTTCTCCTCTTTCGTATTATCCTTTCTTTAATTTCCCCAACAATGACACAATTAGCCCATTTAGCTCCAAAATACCATAATAAGCTCAAACTGGCATAAGAACCATGGTTAGCTCATGAATATTATATACTTAGCTTGTTTTCCTCTAAAATGGGATAATTAGCCCATTTAGCTCCAAAAAGACATAATTAGGTAATTTAGCTCCAACAAGAGGAGAAGAAATATGAAAAATGAAAATAAATAATAATAATAATAAGAAGAGAATAAGGAGAAGGAGGAGGAGGAGGAGGAGAAGGCCAAGGACCTTCTAGTCCTTCTCCTCCTCCTCCTCCTCCTACTTCTCCTTTTTCCTGATTTCTTCTTCTTCTCCTCCTCCTCCTATTTCTTCTCCTCTTTCATATTATCCTTTCTTTAATTTCCCCAACAATGACATAATTAGCCCATTTAGCTCCAAAATACCATAATAAGCTCAAAATGGCATAAAAACCTTTGTTAGCTCATGAATATTATATACTTAGCTTGTTTTCCTCTAAAATGGGATAATTGACCCATTTAGCTCCAAAAAGACATAATTAGGTAATTTAGCTCCAACAAGAGGAGAAGAGGAGAAGAAATAGGAAAATGAAAAGAAACAAAGAAGAAGAAGAAGAAGAAGAAGAAGAAGAAAAGAAGAAGAAGGAGAAAGAGGAGGAGGAGGAGGAGAAGGCCAAGGACCTTCTAGTCCTTCTCCTCCTTCTTCTTGATTTCTTCTTCTTCTCGTCCCCCTCCTCTTTCTTCTCCTCTTTCATATTATCCTTGCTTTAATTTCCCCAACAATGACATAATTAGCCCATTTAGCTCCAAAATACCATAATAAGCTCAATATGGCATAAGAACCATGGTTACCTCATGAATATTATATACTTAGCTTGTTTTCCTCTAAAATGGGATAATTAGCCCATTTAGCTCCAAAAAGACATAATTAGGTAATTTAGCTCCAAGAAAAGGAGAAGAGGAGAAGAAATAGGAAAAATGAAAAGAAAGAAGAAGAAGCAGAAGATAAAAAGGGGAAGGAGGAGGAGGAGCAGAAGGCCAAGGACCTTCTAGTCTTTCTCCTCCTCCTCCTTCTCCCCCTTCTTCTTGATTTCTTCTTCTTCTCCTCCTCCTCCTCTTTCTTCTCCTCTTTCATATTATACTTGCTTTAATTTCCCCAACAATGACATAATTAGCCCATTTAGCTCCAAAATGCCATAATAAGCTCAAAATGGCATAAGAACCTTGGTTAGCTCATGAATATTGTATACTTAGCTTGTTTTCCTCTAAAATGGGATAATTAGCCCATTTAGCTCCAAAAAGACATAATTAGGTAATTTAGCTCCAACAAGAGGAGAAGAAATATGAAAAATGAAAATAAATAATAATAATAATAAGAAGAGAATAAGGAGAAGGAGGAGGAGGAGGAGTTGAAGGCCAAGGACCTTCTAGTCCTTCTCCTCCTCCTCCCTCTCCTCCTTCTCCTCCTCCTTCTTCATTTCTTCTTCTTCTCCTCCTCCTCCTCTTTATTCTCCTATTTCATATTATCCTTGCTTTAATTTCCCCAACAATGACATAATTAGCCCATTTAGCTCCAAAATACCATAATAAGTTCAAAATGGCATAAGAACCTTGGTTAGCTCATGAATATTATATACTTAGCTTGTTTTGCTCTAAAATGGGATAATTAGCCCATTTAGCTCCAACAAGAGGAGAAGAGGAGAACAAATAGGAAAAATGAAAAGAAAGAAGAAGAAGAAGAAGAAGAGAAGAAGGAGAAGGAGGAGGCGGAGGAGGAGAAGGCCAAGGACCTTATAGTTCTTCTCCTCCTCCTCCTTCTCCTCCTTCTCCTCCTTCTTCTTGATTTCTTCTTCTTCTCCTCCCCCTCCTCTTTCTTCTCCTCTTTCATATTATCCTTGCTTTAATTTACCCAACAATGACATAATTAGCCATTTAGCTCCAAAATACCATAATAAGCTCAAAATGGCATAAGAACCTTGGTTAGCTCATGAATATTATATACTTAGCTTGTTTTCCTCTAAAATGGGATAATTAGCCCATTTAGCTCCAAAAAGACATAATTAGGTAAAATAGCTCCAACGACAGGAGAAGAGGAGGAGAAATAGGAAACATGAAAAGAAAGAAGAAGAAGAAGAAGAAGAAGAAGAAGAGAACAAGGAGAAGGAGGAGGAGGATGAGAAGGAGAAGGCCAAGGACCTTCTAGTCCTTCTCCTCCTCCTCCTTCTCCTCCTTCTCCTCCTTCTTCTTGATTTCTTCTTCTTCTCCTCCTCTTCTTTCTTCTCCTCTTTCGTATTATCCTTTCTTTAATTTCCCCAACAATGACACAATTAGCCCATTTAGCTCCAAAATACCATAATAAGCTCAAACTGGCATAAGAACCATGGTTAGCTCATGAATATTATATACTTAGCTTGTTTTCCTCTAAAATGGGATAATTAGCCCATTTAGCTCCAAAAAGACATAATTAGGTAATTTAGCTCCAACAAGAGGAGAAGAAATATGAAAAATGAAAATAAATAATAATAATAATAAGAAGAGAATAAGGAGGAGGAGGAGGAGGAGGAGGAGAAGGCCAAGGACCTTCTAGTCCTTCTCCTCCTCCTTCTCCTCCTTCTCCTCCTTCTTCTTGATTTGTTCTTCTTCTCCTCCTCCTCCTCTTTCTTCTCCTATTTCAAATTAACCTTGATTGAATTTCCCCAACAATGACATAATTAGCCCATTTAGCTCCAAAATGCCATAATAAGCTCAAATGGCATAAGAACCTTGGTTAGCTCATGAATATTATATACTTAGCTTGTTTTCCTCTAAAATGGGATAATTAACCCATTTAGCTCCAAAAAGACATAATTAGGTAATTTAGCTCCAACAAGAGGAGAAGAGGAGAAGAAATAGGAAAAATGAAAAGAAAGAAAGAAAGAAGAAGAAGAAGAAGAAGAAGAAGAAGAAGAGAAGAAGGAGAAGGAGGAGGAGGAGGAGGAGAAGGCCAAGGACCTTCTAGTCCTTCTCCTCCTTCTTCTCGATTTCTTCTTCTTCTCCTCCCCCTCCTCTTTCTTCTCCTCTTTCATATTATCCTTGCTTTAATTTCCCCAACAATGACATAATTAGCCCATTTAGCTCCAAAATACCATAATAAGCTCAAAATGGCATAAGAACCATGGTTAGCTCATGAATATTATATACTTAGCTTGTTTTCCTCTAAAATGGGATCATTAGCCCATTTAGCTCCAAAAAGACATAATTAGGTAATTTAGCTCCAACAAGAGGAGAAGAGGAGAAGAAATAGGAAAAATGAAAAGAAAGAAGAAGAAGCAGAAGATGAACAGAAGAAGGAGAAGGAGGAGGAGGAGGAGGAGAAGGAGAAGGCCAAGGACCTTCTAGTCCTTCTCCTCCTCCTCTTTCTCCTCCTTCTTCTTGATTTCTTCTTCTTCTCCTCCTCCTCCTCCTCCTCTTTCTTCTCCTCTTTCATATTATCCTTGCTTTTATGCCCTAGAGGCAATAATAAATGTATTGTTATTATTATAATTCCTGTATCAAGATAATAGTTTATTATCCATGCTATAATTGTATTGAATGAAGACTCATTTACATGTGTGGATACATAGACAAAACACCATCCCTAGCATGCCTCTAGTTGGCTAGCCAGTTGATCGATGATAGTCAGTGTCTTCTGATTATGAACAAGGTGTTGTTGCTTGATAACTGGATCACGTCATTGGGAGAATCACGTGATGGACTAGACCCAAACTAATAGACGTAGCATGTTGATCGTGTCATTTTGTTGCTATTGTTTTCTGCGTGTCAAGTATTTATTCCTATGACCATGAGATCATATAACTCACTGACACCGGAGGAATGCTTTGTGTGTATCAAACGTCGCAACGTAACTGGGTGACTATAAAGATGCTCTACAGGTATCTCCGAAGGTGTTAGTTGAGTTAGTATGGATCAAGACTGGGATTTGTCACTCCGTATGACGGAGAGGTATCTCGGGGCCCACTCGGTAATACAACATCACACACAAGCCTTGCAAGCAATGTAACTTAGTGTAAGTTGCGGGATCTTGTATTACGGAACGAGTAAAGAGACTTGCCGGTAAACGAGATTGAAATAGGTATGCGGATACTGACGATCGAATCTCGGGCAAGTAACATACCGAAGGACAAAGGGAATGACATACGGGATTATACGAATCCTTGACACTGAGGTTCAAACGATAAGATCTTCGTGGAATAAGTAGGATCCAATATGGGCATCCAGGTCCCGCTGTTGGATATTGACCGAGGAGTCTCTCGGGTCATGTCTACATAGTTCTCGAACCCGCAGGGTCTGCACACTTAAGGTTCGACGTTGTTTTATGCGTATTTGAGTTATATGGTTGGTTACCGAATGTTGTTCGGAGTCCCGGATGAGATCACGGACGTCACGAGGGTTTCCGGAATGGTCCGGAAACGAAGATTGATATATAGGATGACCTCATTTGATTACCGGAAGGTTTTCGGAGTTACCGGGAATGTACCGGGAATGTACCGGGAATGACGAATGGGTTCCGGGAGTTCACCGGGGGGGGGGGGGCAACCCACCCCGGGGAAGCCCATAGGCTTTGGGGAGACACACCAGCCCTTAGTGGGCTGGTGGGACAGCCCCAAGGGGGCCTATGCGCCAAGAATAAGAAATCAAAGGAAAAGAAAAAAAAAGAGGGAGGAAGTGGGAAGGGAGGGGGACTCCTCCCACCAAACCAAGTCCAACTCGGTTTGGGGGGGGGAGTCCTCCCCCCTTGGCTCGGCCGACCCCTTGAGGGTCCCTTGGACCCCAAGGCAAGGCCCCCCTCCCTCCTCCTATATATATGGAGCAATTAGGGCTGATTTGAGACGACTTTCTCACGGCTGCCCGACCACATACCTCCATAGTTTTTCCTCTAGATCGCGTTTCTGCGGAGCTCGGGCGGAGCCCTGCTGAGACAAGATCATCACCAACCTCCGGAGCGCCGTCACGCTGCCGGAGAACTCTTCTACCTCTCCGTATCTCTTGCTGGATCAAGAAGGCCGAGATCATCGTCGAGCTGTACGTGTGCTGAACGCAGAGGTGCCGTCCGTTCGGTACTAGATCGTGGGACTGATCGCGGGATTGTTCGCGGGGCGGATCGAGGGACGTGAGGACGTTCCACTACATCAACCGCGTTCTCTAACGCTTTTGCTATACGATCTACAAGGGTACGTAGATCACTCATCCCCTCTCGTAGATGGACATCACCATGATAGGTCTTCGTGCGCGTAAGAAAATTTTTGTTTCCCTTGCGACGTTTCCCCAACAGTGGCATCATGAGCTAGGTTCATGCGTAGATGTCTTCTCGAGTAGAACACAAAATTTTTTGTGGGCGGTGATGTGCGTTTTGCTGCCCTCCTTAGTCTTTTCTTGATTCCGCGGTATTGTTGGATTGAAGCGGCTTGGACCGACATTACTCGTACGCTTACTAGAGACTGGTTTCATCGTTACGAGTAACCCCCTTTGCTCAAAGATGACTGGCAAGTGACGGTTTCTCCAACTTTAGTTGAATCGGACTTGACCGAGGAGGTCCTTGGATGAGGTTAAATAGCAACTCATATATCTCCGTTGTGGTGTTTGCGTAAGTAAGATGCGATCCTACTAGATAGCCTTGGTCACCACGTAAAACATGCAACAACAAAATTAGAGGACGTCTAACTTGTTTTTGCAGGGTATGATTGTGATGTGATATGGCCAACGATGTGATGTGATATATTGGATGTATGAGATGATCATGTTGTAATAGAAATATCGACTTGCACGTCGATGGTACGGCAACCAGCAGGAGCCATAGGGTTGTATTTATACTAACATATGTGCTTGCAGATGCGTCTACTATTTTGCTAGGATGTAGCTTTAGTAGTAATAGCATAAGTAGCACGACAACCCCGATGGCAACACGTTGATGGATGATCATGGTGTGGCGCCGGTGACAAGAAGATCGTGCCGTTGCTTTGGTGATGGAGATCAAGAAGCACGTGATGATGGCCATATCATGTCACTTATGAATTGCATGTGATGTTAATCCTTTTATGCACCTTATTTTTCTTAGAACGACGGTAGCATTATGAGGTGATCTCTCACTAAAATTTCAAGACGAAATTGTGTTCTCCCCGACTGTGCACCGTTGCTACAGTTCGTCGTTTCGAGACACCACGTGATGATCGGGTGTGATAGACTCAACGTTCACATACAACGGGTGCAAAACAGTTGCGCACGCGGAACACTCGGGTTAAGCTTGACGAGCCTAGCATGTGCAGACATGGCCTCGGAACACATGAGACCGAAAGGTCGATCATGAATCATATAGTTGATATGATTAGCATAGGGATGCTTACCACTGAAACTATACTCAACTCACGTGATGATCGGACTTGGGATAGTGTAAGTGGATCATGAACCACTCAAATGACTAGAGAGATGTACTTTTTGAGTGGGAGTTTAGCATATAATTTGATTAAGTTAAACTCTAATTATCTTGAACATAGTCTAAGTCCACTTTGAATATATTTGTGTTGTAGATCATGGCTCACGCGAGTGTCATCCTGAATTTTAAGACGTTCCTAGAGAAAGCTAAGTTGAAAGATGATGGAAGCAACTTTGTAGACTGGGCTCGTAATCTTAAGCTAATCTTACAAGCTGGGAAGAAGGATTATGTCCTTAATGCTGCACTAGGAGATGAACCACCCGCTACGGCTGATCAGGATGTTAAGAACGCTTGGTTAGCGCGTAAGGAGGACTACTCAATAGTTCAATGTGTAGTCTTGTATGGCTTAGAACCGGGACTTCAACGTCTCTTTGAGCGTCATGGAGCATTTGAGATGTTCCAGGAGTTGAAGTTTATCTTTCAGAAAAACGCCCGGATCGAGAGGTATGAGACCTCCGATAAATTCTATGCTTGCAAGATGGAGGAAAACTCGTCTGTTAGTGAACATGTGCTCAAAATGTCTGGGTACTCAAACCGTCTAGCTGAGCTGGGCATTGAACTCCCGCAAGAGGCTATCACTGACAGAATCCTTCAATCACTGCCACCAAGCTATAAATGCTTTGTGTTGAACTACAACATGCAAGGGATGAACAAGTCTCCCGGCGAGTTTGTTTGCGATGCTGAAAGTCGCAGAGTCTGAACTCCGTAAAGAGCATCAAGTGTTGATGGTGAGCAAGACCACTAGTTTCAAGAGAAACGGCAAAGGAAAGAAGGGGAATTCGAAGAAGAGCGGCAAGCCTGTTGCCAATCCGCCGAGGAAACCCAAGGCTGGACCTAAGCCTGAAACAGAGTGCTGACCATTAGATGTCCAAACCCCTTTTATATACTCATGTTAGATACGATGATTTGTGAGCCGTCATTGGTGTGTGTTTTTCCGACGGCCACAACTAAAACCTATTTCCCAAAAATATTGTTTGTATTGTGTGTATCTCCCTCCCTCTCTTACCCGTCTCATCCCCAAAACCTCAACCCTACCAGATGGAGTATGAAGCTGGACTTGTAGTCTCTGGACCAGTGACCCAGATGGAGGCTGAAATATGGATTCAGAACATGGAGAACCACTTCGGGAGCAACTTGATCTCAAGGCTGTATGAAGTGGAACACGCTCTTCAGTACTTTACCCAAAGTGCTGCTATCTAGTGGAAAATGCATCAAGCCATACAAGGATTTAGTGGAGCAGAAACTTGGGACGAATTCAAGAACACTCTGTTAAGATCCCGACTTATTTAGAAGTGCTATGATAAGCCCGATGAAGAAACCTTGTGCATGCAAGATCTATGGAGAAATAGGACACACCCAGGAAGAACAGAAGGATGGATGCCCTCATTGTGAAGGAAATCACCCACCTGAGGAATGCCCAACTAGTCAGGTGACTTGTTTCTTGTGTGAAGGAACTACCCACTACCCAGCGGCATGTCACATTTACCCCAAGTATGCCTGAAACCCACAAACCCCGGGACTAACAAGGACCAAGAACTATCTTTTTGGAGAAGGAAACATGGATCAGCAAACGTTTTTTTGGAGCATACGACAACCTGAGAGTGGTAATGAAACGATAGATGTTTTGTTCAGCTTGCAGAACCAATGGTTCATCCGAACTTCGTTCGTGGACAAGATAAACTCTGCAACGCTTGTGAGGATGCCCAAGTGTTAGAATGCGAGATTCGCTAAACCTTATACAGAGAAATGATTTGGGTGCGGAATGGATTGATCACCATGACGACTTACTCTTATCATTTATCTTGCTATTCGGAATGGTAAATCTGAGAGACTTACCCATATAGAGAGACGACGTTCTTTGAAGCCTTTTCTAAGCCTTAGAATGGTATGATGAAAGCCCATGTACATGGCACTTGTTGTCACGCGTAGGAAATTTTACGGTGAGGATGAAGCCAAGACCCTTCTCTCTGTAGGATAACCACAAATGGTAGACCACCATGAGAATCATCGATAGGTTATTTAGAATGGTCACGCGACTTGTCAGTTAAGAAGACCATGTGACGGAAGAATCTTATATCAACAGAAGAACCCTCGATTTTGATGGAAACATTATGGAAGAACTTCACCAAAGAAGTTACCATGATGAATGTGACGAGCGAGATGCCAAGACCCGAGATGATTGTTAAAAATTTGAGCGACCAGTAACTCTTATTTTAAGTGTGGTAGCACCCCACTTTGCAGGAGACTATATTTGTTAGAAGACCCCCCAAACCATAACCTTTTCTTTCTAGCCTCTTCGAATCTCGAGGAAGAGATTCATTTTAAGTGTGGTAGTTTGTAACATTCCAAAATTATAAATTTTGGAATGTTAATATAATTATTAGATTGATTGTTTGTTTGTTTGAGTGATTGAAACTTGAGTGGAATTTGAAACTTCTCAAAAAAAATGAGAGGGAATAAAATGACTTTCCCAAAATTTTCTATTTTGAATCCCTTTTCAATTTTGAGTTTGAATATTTTCAAAACCCTTTGATTAAAAAAAAATCAAACGAGAGTAGGAAAATGACCCTCCAAAATCACAGACTATGTCTTGATTCAAATTTTAAGTATTTGCAAGTTATTTGAAATTCAAATTCCTTTTCATTTTAAAGTTATTGCAAAAAAATAATTTTCAAAAAAAGTATTTTTTTGGTTTTGAAAATATGTTCATGTTTTAGAAAATTCTATTCTGAAAATTTTGATATATAATATGTCTATATAAAATGTTCTCTCTTTTTCATTTATACTTTTTTCTTCTTTGTTTAAATTTTTTTTTGTTTGTTCGCAAAAAAAACAAAAAAAAACAAAGAAGAAGCTTATGTGGCCATGCATGTGTGTGTGCGCCATGTGCATGCAGGCTGCCCGATTTTGGCCCATGCGGCACCTCTCTTTCCCTCTTTTTTTCTAGTTTGACTACAATACGTATATGTTTAGTCCCACATTGCCCATATATGGATCTTTACACCTCCCTGTCATCTATAAATATAGACACATAGGAGCATCCAAAAATCATCTATGTCGGGTTAAATCAATATTTTGGTTTAACTAGATTTATTAAATAAAAATATTCTTTTCTCTTCGGCGGGATTTCTCGAAGTCGTCTCCTCATTGGACTTAATTCTTACTCTGCATTCTAAAGGTATTTTTCTTCGTATTTTTTTTACTCCCGTAGTTTATTATTTCTAGACTACTATTCCTACACTAGTATACGCTAGAGTAATTAGATATATTATTTAGTCTTCGTATTAACACATTAGTACTAGAATTCTTTTAGACATAGCACTTTTCTTCCGTAAAACAGCTTGGCCTTGATTTTTTCAAATGGCCTTAACTTTTTACTCGTTTATCCGAATTAGATGAAACCAACGCCTAGAGTTTTGTATTGATCCCACCTATCCGATGAACCTATCATATCAACTTTTTTTGAAATTTTCAAATTTCGAAATTTGTTCATATTCATATTCAAACTTCTTTTGATCATATCTTTTTATCCGTACCTCCGTTTTAGATGAATTCAATTGCGTCGGATTCGTATCAAAGTAATCTATCCGTTTTTATCATTAGTTTTAACTTGTCAACTTATAATTTTGATCAAATCAGATTTATCTATTAGTGCCCAAAAGTGTTCACATCGTTCTAAGCCGATTCAATGTTATATTCAAATATTTCTATCTTTTGATCCGCTATTTCAAATCTAGTAATTCTTTTTTCTACACGCTCATATTGATCTCCTATATCCAGTACATCATTAGTTTCGACCTTTGAACCTTACAAATTTGAGCGATTCAAATTTGTATTCGAACATTCATTTGATCTTATCTTGCAAATCGTACCACCTTTTCACTTGATTCGTTTTACCGCTAAACACTCATGTCATATATTTTTGTACGTAACCATCGTACTTCAGTTCAACTTCTCTTGACCTTTTGAATGCAAATTCAATTCATACTTCAATTCACTATAACTTGCGTTGTAGTGCTCCATTTCAAGAAATTCTTTCTACAAATAAATTCTTATGTCTTATACTATTTGTCAAACAACATTCATGTTGTTCTCCCAATATTTTTGATCATCTCCCATAGTGTATGCAAGTCGAGCTTATATAGCAACAGTTCATCGTCCATTTCCTCTTTTGATCTCATTCCGACAACTTCACTTTACAACACACTTAGGACCTTTTTATTAAACCTTAGTACGTTGTTATTTTGCACCAAGACATGCTTTGTTCTTATGTTCTCTTGGTTCTTCCTTTTTGGTATGAATGTTTATTGAATGCTATTCATTTACGATAGATTGCTCGGAGTGTGGCGAGTAGAATTATCAGGATTTTGAGAGCGACTATCTTCATCAAGTAATACCAGGCAAGTCTGGGTGAAGGAAAGATTTTCAAGACCTCGGACGCAATGCAACTCTAGGTGAAGGACGGTTGATCGGCTCCCTGGAGAAACCAGTGGATGACCCGGGATGCTGGGGACGGCCTTGACATCCTGCGGAAAGCTTCACCCAGGCTCAAAGAGACGGACGGATATTTTCAAGACCCAAGGCTTACCTGCACAGCCACAAGTCATTATGGGCTCTGGCTTGGTTGGACAATGCGACGACTCTGGACAGGCGGTGCTAGCAGATGTAGAAGAACGGTAGGAATGGATGGCCACCGACAGGGATTCAGAGGGACCCGTTGAAAGACCATGTTTTGATCATCCGGTCTTCAAACATCCTGAAGTGCGAGGACATACACGGAGGCGATCAAATCTTGTGGGGAGCGTGTGCAGAACTCTGCAGAGTACTCAAACCTAATCGATTAGCCATGTCCACGGTCATGGACAACTTGAGCCAAAGGAACTGAAGTTATCTGAAATTCTCAAGACCATTATAAATATTTCATGAGGGTAATTATTGACAACTCGGGTACGAGAACTGGTTGGCGGAACCATATCGTTAACAACCAACAGCGTAGTAATATTTTGCTTTTAGCCCTCTCTTGATGTAGGAGAAAACTTGTTTTTCACTAAAAACTTATAGCCCCACCTGCCATATATGCATATATATAGATGATTACTTTTCACCCCTCTCTTATGTGACTTGCCCGCATATTCAATATGCTGACCTACACGGCTGCAACGTCTTATGTTGCAGATATTTTTCTTCGACGAGTAAGAGTACGATTCAGGGTTACGGTCTACACTCAACTTGCCGTTGGTGTTTATTGGGACTCCACTCCCTTGACTGCTTCTGCTGAAATATTTAAGGTATATATCAGTTTTACGCTATTTACATGTGATTGCACTTTGATATATACATTGATGTACTGTGTGTGCCATCATACTGAACGAGGGATAGCACAAAAACACAGAGGCTTGACTCGTTTTGAGTCGGGTCGCTACATGTTGTTGTTGTCCTTGTTGTGATTGTTGTTTTTGTTGTTGTTGTTGTCATTGTTGTTGTCATTGTTGTTGTTGTTGTCGTTGTTGTTGTTGTCGTTGTTGTTGTTGTTGTTGTTGTTGTTGTTGTTGTTGTTGGCGTCGTCGTCATCGAAGTCGTCGTCATCCTCATCCTCGTCGTTGTCGTCGTCATTGTCGTCGTCTTCATTGTTCTCGTCATTGTCATTGTTGTTGAATGTTGTTGCTGTTGTTGTTGTTGTTGTTGTTGTCGTTGTTGTCGTTGTTGTTGTTGTTGTTGTTGTTGTTATCGTTGTTCTCATCACTGTCATTGTCGTCATCGCTATAATCATTGCCGTCGTCGTTGTCGTCAACGTCGTCGTCGTCGTTGTTGTTGTTGTTGTTGTTGTTGTTGTCATCTGTCGGGACCCCGATCCTAAGCCATAGGAATCCAACCTGTAACACATCGCATCCCTTTGTGGTCTCACGCACGGTTAACTCCACGGTTGCAGCCTTACCTTCGCCGGGACCGTTTGCGTCATTTGACTCACGTATGCGATAGTGTCGCTAGCAATCCAATGTCAAAGAACCCGGATCGACATGTCTAGTCATAAACGAAAGTGTCAGTACCGCACAAGGACAGGCATACACGACCCAACAAAGCAGGTATCGGTCATCAGCGAATGTAGATGAGTCGTAGCATGCTACAAGGACTCCATTACACCGCATGACATTTCCCCAAAGGGGACAGACACAGCAGCTAAGAAGGACACATGCCGGTCAACCAATGTGTCCGGAGTAGTAGCGAACCACCAAGGCTCATTGGATCACAAGGGGGCATTTCCTTGTAAGGAGTGCTACTAAAGTTCATGACTAAGTAATCGAACCCCATACATATCAAGTAAGACACACGTACGCATGGCATACCGATATGTATAGATACATCGATGGCATCACAACATAACCATAAACATACAAGCTTTATTTAAAAGGCTCGGAAGAGCCACACATATAATATTACACATTAAGGGTCTCACGACCCATAATAGCAGTCATTCAGTTACAAGCCAGCGGAAGAGTTTAAAATGTCTGAGTACAGACAGGGCAACTAGAAGGCACATGGCCTGACTATACTACACATCCAACGTAGGGCCAGATCGTAGCTGGGACACCAGCTACTCGTCGTCGTCGATGTCTACGAAGAACCCTCCATTAGGGTCATTAGCAACCTCTGCAACATTTATTAAACAAACATGAGTACGAAGGTACTCAGCAAGACTTTAGGATAACTAACTACTCATGCAAGGTATCAAAAGGTATTGTGGGGTTTCATGCGGAGAGCTAGCATTTGACTCGTGGCTAGACAACTTGCATTTTTAAATAATTTTGACAACTTGATTTCCCGCACACGAGTCCACTAACACCACAACAATACACTATCGTGGAATCATTCCGTCTCCGTACGGAAATGCCGTCCACGACACTGACGCTTATCTTGGCAATTTTATGAGTAGCCATTGAAGTTATCTATGAACAACATATGTCTCCAAGTAGTCCATATCCGCGGACGCGGCTATTCGAATAGATCATAACCCTGCAGGGGTGTACTTCGTCACACACGCTCTCGCCACTTATCGCCATGTGCACGTCATGCACCTCGGCAACCTTCAAGCGGAAGCCCAGCGAGGAGTCGGCCACGACCGTTAACCACACTAGTACCTAGTCCAGGTTTATCGCCTATCTGAGAGTAACCCGTACGGAAGTCCGGCCGGGGTTTCCGCCACGGCCTCAAACGATGTGCGCAGGGTTCCCGAGCCCACCATCCGGGTGCCACTTGGTAGACCGTGCCACTGCCTACCGCATCACGGCCCACCTCTCAGGTCAGCACCATGCACGGCCTCCAGCATTACTATAAACACCAGAAACTACTTGCAACTCCTAGACCGAGTACTACGCGATTAATAGGCCGAGCGGGGTCATATTTCAGGGCCCAGCATGTGGTAGTATCTAGTCTTGGATTACATACACGGAACTCAGTTCCTATGGACGGTTCCAATGAAACAACCCGCCATGTACTCCTACACAGCCTTTTACCGGTACCTTTACCAAATCAAGTTCAACACACAACCTTTGCTCACCGAACACATTCCCACAATTCTGTTCATCTCCCAGATGACAGACCATACACAACTCTAAGCATAGCATGCATAGCAGGATAAGGCACATCATAGCTCAAGCAACTACCAGGTATGCTAGGTTGCAAGGTTCGGCTATTTACTGTGACAAGGTTAGGTCATGCAAAGGAAGTGGGTTCAACTATCGTGGCAAAAGCAGTTGAATCATTTGATCTTAATGCAATAAATAGGTGCAAGAGCAAGAACATGGGATTTATCGGGATGATCAAAAGGGTTGCTTGCCTTGTTGCTCAGAGGAGGGACAATATCCGTCAGACGGATATTCGATGGAATCCGAGGGTGCGGAGCCTACCGAAATGAATGGCAACATTCAATAACAATCATATGCAATCAAAATGATGCATGAGCATGGCATGAGAATGCAAGGTGATAAGTTATTATAATCAATATGTATTAGGTTTAGAGTTGATTTGAATCACATTCGAATATCAATTCAAACGAGGTAGTCTCGGATACCGGTTTAATTGATTCGACCTGATGCTCAGATCAACACGATGTTAGCATGCATGAGATGTCATGTTAAGGTACTGATTTGTAATTAGGACAGTGTGTGATCATGACATTTGTAATTTGAATATTTTCCAAATTCCATTTAAAAAGTAATTATAAGAATTGAATTATTCCTTATTCTACATGTTAGGGTCCTGTAACTTTTTCAAACATGGTTGAAAATAGCATATTCAGAATCCTTGAATTTTTCTGATACTTTTTCATATATAAATTATTTTCATTGGAGTTACAGATTAATTTCTATGATTTTTACAAGTTTTAGCAATTTCCTGGAATTATTTCTATACTGGAAATTCTCTTTATTGCATCAGCCTGACATCAGCAGGTCAGCCGACCTGTTCAGGTCAAACCTGATAGGGGGGACCCACTGGTCAGTGACCCAGGGGCTAACCCCGCGCTGACCAGCCCCTAATTGGAGTTTGACCAGGCATGGGGCCCTGTGGCAAGTGACTGAGGGGAGGGGAATTACGCCCTAATGGTCGGCCACGTCGACGCCCACCGGAGGGTGGTCGCCTGCGACCAAGCCCGCGGCGGAGGGCTCGCCGGAGACGACCTAAACGGCGCTGCACGGCACCAATTCGAGCGCGGTTTGCAGCTACGGGACGCTGGCGAAGTAGCCGATCTGGCAGGGGCATAAGGGGAGGCTAGGGTCGCCGGGAGAGGCGCCGGCGACGAGCCGAAGCGGCGG
>NC_058520.1:270316837-270326837 GCF_904849725.1 Hordeum vulgare subsp. vulgare
GGTTGATATAATAACCAACCCCGGACTAAGACAAGATTTTCAAGACCTCGGACACAATGCAACACTGGGTGAAGGACGGTTGATCGGCTCCCTGGAAAACCCAGTGGATGCCCGGGATGCTGGAGAGGCCATGTCATCCTGCGGAAAGCTTCACCCAGGCTCAAAGGGACGGACGGAGACTTCAAGACTCAAGGCTTACCTGCACAGCCACAAGTCATTATGGGCTCTGGCTTGGTTGGACAACGCGGCGACTCTGGACAGGCGGTGCTAGCAGATGTAGACGAACGGTAGGAATGGATGGGCACCGACAGGGATTCAGAGGGACCCGTTGAAAGACCATGTTTTGATCATCCGGTCTTCAAACACCCTGAAGTGCGAGGACAAACCCGGAGGCGATCAAATCTTGTGGGGAACGTGTGCAAAACTATGCAGAGTACCCAACCTAATCGACTAGCCGTGTCCACGGTCATGGACAACTTGAGCCGAAGGCATTGAATTTCCCCTGAACTCTCGACACAACTTAATAATGATGTGGGTGTTAACAACTATTCGGGTACGAGAACTGGTTGGCGGAACCAGCTCGTTAACAACAAACTATGTAGTAATATTTTGGTTTCGACCCCTTTTGTTGTAGGATAGAACTGGCTTTATGCAAAAACTTAGCTCCACCGGCCAAATATGCATGTAGAGATAGTTGATTATTATTTTACCCCCTCTCTTGATGATTTGCCAGCATATTCAATATGCTGACCTACACGGCTGCAACGTATCATGTTGCAGAGTACTTTTCCGACCAGGAGTGAGGCTACGGTTCTACGCTCAGCGACATGCCCTTGGAGTCGGATGGACTCGTCTACCTGATGCTTCCGCTTAGTCTTCGTTAGATAATCTCATGAGTTGGCCTTCAGCCACTTTATTGTACTCCTTTATTGTAATAAAGTACTCTTTATGAGATTTCGATTAATAAAGCTGTGTGATTGCACTCTTGAATATATACATTATGTACTGTGTGTGTACCAGCATGATCTTGGGATGGTACAGAAACACCAGAGGCTGGACTCGTTGAGTCAGGTCGCTACATTGATATCGTTATTCTCGGTTTTGCCGCTGTTGTCGTTGTTGTTGTTGATGTCACGGTTTCCATTATTTTTGTTGTTCTCATTGTTTTTTTTGATTTGTTGTCGTTGTCGTCGTTGTTCTTGTCATTGTCGTTGTTGTCGTCATTCTCGTTGTCGTCATCAACCTTGTTGTTGTGGTTGTTCTTGTTCTCGTTGTTGTTGAAGATTTTTGTTGTTGTCGTTCTCGTCGGCGTCGCCTTCATTGTTTTTGTTGTTGTTGTTGTTGTTGTTGTTGTTGTTGTCGCTGTTGTCGTTGTTGTTGTTGTTGTTGTCGTCGTCGTTGTTGTTGTTGTTGTTGTTGTTGTTGTTATCATTGTTGCCGTCGTTCTCGTCATTATCGTTGTTGTCGTCGTTCTCGTCCTCGTCGCAATCCTTCTTGTTGTTGTTATTGTTGTTGTTGTTTTTATTGTTCTTGTTGTTTTCTTGTTGTTGTTGTTGTTGTTGTTGTTGTTGTGTGTGTGTGTTGTTGTTGTTGTTGTCGTTGTTGTTCTTGTCATCGTCATCATTGTCTTCGTTGTGGTTGTTGTTGTTGTTGTTGTTGATGATGATGATGTTGTTGTTGTTGTTGTCATCGTCGCAGTCTATGTTGTTGTTGTTGTTGTTGTCGTTTTTGTCGTTGTTGTTGTGATTGTCATTGGGTCTTGACTCGTTGAGTCAGGTTGCTACAGAAATGGTATTCAGAGCACACGCTGACCTTAGGACGTAACCTCTAGGAATGGAAAAGCCTTAGGAAGAAAACTATTTTCTCTTATATCTTCTATTTCCCCCTCTGATCATTTCTGACTTCTCTCCAATTTTCCAATGATTAGATGGCCACCTTCGTCCCTGTTAAGTTCACGGAGTTTTGCCAGCCCGACACCACTATGCCGTTCGGAAAAGAGCTGGTGCAGATCACCAAGGATTTGAGGATTGCTCTGCCGACTATCACAGGGAAGCCAACTTCGTCTTACCCGGAGGATTCGCGCTACAGGATCGAGGTGCATATTCCCGGAAGGACATTCGAACCGCGCACTGAGCCGATGGATTTCAAGTTCATCGCACCCAGCTGGATTCTCGGAAGGGACATGGCGATCCATTGTGCACTCGGACGTATCAAGGATGAATACAAAGGCTGCCCTATTTCTCCAGACCTATTCGCTGTATCCCGGAGAAATGAAGACGGAGATATCCTCTCAAGCAAGACCAATGACGCTCTCTTGTCTTATGCCCAGACCTTGGAGAAGCACGGCGGAACTCTAGAGTATCACGCGATCAAGGACGCCCGGAAGATCAAGCAACTGTCACTCCGTGAGCTTGAGCTTGAAGATGCAGCTCGGGAAGCCCACTATGAGCATGAGCTGGAAGTGAAGGATTTTCTGGAGCGGATCGAGAAGCTGAAGACTCGAGTTGCATACCTCGAGGAGGAACTGGACATGGGCGAGAACCTTCATCCCGAAGGAGACATAGCCCCCGTGATCAGCAACGACGAGGACTATGAAGAAAGCTCCACCGAAGGACCCGACACCATGCTATTCTGAGGAGGACACTTAGACTAGACCACCAAATTTACTTTATCGTTTTACGTGTTAGGCCGATGTTTAGGATTATCGATTTTGTATCCCCGTGTGAACCTTTGTGATGATTGAATAAATGTGTGGTGTGAATACTTGTGTGTTGCATTCATATGGGTAGTGTAATCCCTCTAGACCATTGTTCTATGCTAATCTCACCCCTCTACAAACATCAGATGCCTCCAAGACGCGCCCTGAGTCGAACTTTCCGCCGGAACTCACCCAGTTGATCCAGCAACAAAACACCCTGATGCAGCTGATCATCCAGAACCAGAACAACAACAACCGTCCCCCACCCCAGGCCGACAACCTTACTCGTTTTCTGAGGTTGAACCCTCCAACTTTCTCCAGCAGCATTGAGCCCATTGTGGCAGATGATTGGATTCGCAAGATGGAGCGTGAACTTATCACTGCTGGTTGTACTGAAGCTGAGAAGGTGCGCTTTGCCGCGCATCAACTTGAAGGCCCTGCAGCTGCTTGGTGGGAGAACTACACCATCACTTATCCCATTGCTGGAGTCACTTGGGAGCAATTCAAGCAAGCCTTCCGCACCGCACATGTCTCAGCTGGTGCAATGAGTCTGAAGAAGCGTGAGTTTCGCAACTTACGCCAGGGGAATCGCACTGTGGCCCAGTACGTTGATGATTTCAGCATGCTCGCCCGTTATGCACCTGGAGATGTGGCCGATGATGCGGCCAAGCAGGAAAAGTTCTTGGAAGGACTGAATGATGAGCTGAGCATTCAGTTGACGGTAGCCACCTTCAACAACTACCAGGAGCTGGTTGATAAGGCCCTCATCTTGGAGGGGAAACATCAGCAGATGGAGAACCGCAAGCGAAAGTATGGGGTTGGAAAGTTCAACTCCGGCACTCAGCAGAAGCCTCGCTACACCCCCTATTCAGGGAATACCGGGACTGGATCCGGTAAGTTTGGTGGACATGTTCAGCATAACCACCATGTGCACAACCATGGAGGCCACAACCATGGAGGAAATGGGAACCACCGCAACAACAACAACTTCAAGAATGGCGGTACTGGCACTGAGCAGCAGTCAGCTCCAGCTCAGAAGGATCTAACTCACATCACTTGCTTCAAGTGCCAGAAGAAGGGGCACTATGCCACTGATTGCCCCCAGAACAAGCAAGGAAATGGAAACGGCAACGGCAACGGCAACTCTGCAGCAAAGAAGCCCAATCCTTTTCCTCGAGCTCAGGTGAACCACATTGATGTGGAAGAAGTCTATGATCACCCCGATACTGTGGTTGGTAAGTTTTTGCTAAATTCACATCTTGTATTGGTACTTTTTGATTCTGGTGCAACGCATTCATTCATATCAAGGGTAGTTGTGGAAAAGTATAGTTTGCCAACTAGAACCCTCAGCCAACCTATTAAGGTCAGTTCCCCAGGAGGCATGATGACAGCCGGGATAGGATGCCATGCTTTGAGTCTCAACATCGGGAACCATAATTTTCCCACCGACCTCATCGTATTAGAGTCCCTAGGATTGGATGTAATTCTAGGCATGGATTGGTTGGCCAAGTTTGAAGGGAATATCGATTGTGCCCTTAAGTCTATTTTGCTCACCACCCCCAAGCAGAAGTGGATTAAGTACGTGTCCCAGCGCCCGACACGGAGTAAGCGAGTAAACTCTCTCACGGGAGTAGTCCAGGAGGAAGTACCGATCGTACAGGAGTATCCAGATGTATTTCCGAAGGAATTGCCGGGCATGCCACCCGATAGAGAGATTGAGTTCTCGATTGAGCTATTACCCGGAACAGCCCCGATATCCAAGAGACCTTATCGGATGCCCGCAAATGACTTGATAGAAATCAAGAAGCAAATTAAGGAGTTGTTGGACAAAGGGTATATTCGCCCAAGTTCTTCACCTTGGGGAGCCCCAGTGCTCTTAGTTGAAAAGAAGGACAAGTCCTTAAGAATGGTTGTCGATTATCGTGCATTGAACGATGTGACCATCAAGAACAAGTACCCCTTGCCGATGATCAATGATCTGTTTGATCAGTTAGTTGGAGCTCGCATATTCTCAAAGATCGATCTTCGATCCGGGTATCATCAGTTGAAAATTCGTGAACATGATATACCCAAGACAGCCTTTACCACTCGGTACGGCTTGTATGAGTACACGGTCATGTCATTTGGACTGACTAATGCTCCGGCATATTTTATGAATCTGATGAACAAGGTATTTATGGAGTACTTGGACAAGTTTGTCGTGGTGTTCATCGATGACATACTGATATTCTCCAAGAACGAAGAGGAACACAAGGAACATCTGCGTCTAGTTCTAGAGAAGCTTCGAGAGCATAAGCTATATGTAAAGTTCAGCAAATGTGAGTTTTGGTTGAAGGAAGTCGGATTTCTCGGACACGTCATCTCAGGAGAAGGCATAGCAGTGGACCCTGCCAAGGTCACAGCAGTCACCGAATGGGTAGCACCCACGTCAGTCAAGGAGATCCGCAGTTTCCTCGGACTTGCCGGATATTACCGGAGGTTCATTGAGAACTTCTCAAAGATTGCCAAGCCCATGACAGAGTTGTTGAAGAAGGAATCCAAGTATGTTTGGACTAAGGATTGTGAAACCAGTTTTCAAGAGCTGAAGAAACGTCTTGTGACAGCCCCAGTGATGATATTGCCGAACATTCGGAAGGATTTCCAGGTTTACTGTGACGCTTCTCGTCAAGGACATGGAGGAGTGCTCATGCAAGAAGGCAAAGTTGTAGCCTATGCATCCATACAGCTCAGACCTCATGAGTTGAATTATGCCACACATGACTTGGAACTAGTAGCCGTAGTGAACGCTCTCAAGACCTGGAGACATTTCCTGATCGGAAATAGTTGTGATGTTTACACTGATCACAAGAGCCTGAAATATATCTTCACGCAGAAGGAGTTGAACCTCAGACAGAGGCGATGGCTAGAGTTGATCAAGGACTATGACATGAGATTGCATTATCACCCAGGCAAGGCAAATGTTGTAGCCGATGCGTTGAGCCGCAAGAGTTATGTGAACACGCTCACAGCAGGAGGATTACCCCAGGAGTTAGTCGATGACCTCCGAGAGCTCAAATTGGAGATAATTCCAAGAGGATTTGTTGCCACCCTGGAAATTCAGTCTACTTTGACGGAAAAGATCCGTGAAGCACAGAAAGCTGACAAAGAGATAGTTGAGATTAAGTAGAAAATGGAAGACGGGAAAGCTAAAGGTTTTCGTGAGGATGAACATGGAACTTTATGGTTTGAGGATCGCATCTATGTGCCCAATGATCCCGAACTCAGGAAGTTGATACTTAAGGAAGCTCATGATTCCCCGTACTCGATACACCCCGGTAACACCAAGATGTATCTGGATCTGAAAGAAAGTTTCTGGTGGACAGGATTGAAGAAAGACATTGCCGAGTTCGTAGCTATATGCGATGTTTGTCAGCGAGTAAAAGCCGAGCATCAGAAACCAGCAGGTTTGCTCCAACCTCTACCGATACCCGAATGGAAATGGGAAAAGCTTGGTATGGACTTCATCACAGGATTACCCAGGACCCGTTCTGGCTATGATTCTATTTGGGTTGTGGTCGATCGTTTGACCAAGGTAGCTCATTTCATTCCGGTGAAAACTACCTACACGAGTGCCAAGCTGGCCAAGATATATATGACGAGGATCGTATGTCTGCACGGAGTACCTAAGAGCATTGTGTCTGATAGAGGGACTCAGTTCACATCAAAATTTTGGCACCAACTGCACGAAACCTTGGGAACGAGATTGGAGTTCAGCACACCATTTCACCCACAGACAGATGGACAGACCGAGAGAGTTAATCAGATTCTGGAAGACATGTTGAGAGCTTGCGCCCTAGACTATGGGTCTAGTTGGGATGACAGTTTACCGTATGCCAAGTTCTCGTACAACAACAGCTACCAGACCAGTCTGAAGATGGCCCCTTTCGAAGCTCTATACGGAAGGAGGTGCAGAACACCGTTGATGTGGGATGGAGTTGGAGACCGACAACTTTTTGGTCCCGACCTTATCCGAGATTCTGAAGAGAAGGTCAAGCTTATTCGTGACCGACTCAAGATAGCTCAGTCCAGGCAGAAGAGTTATGCCGACAGCAAACGCAAGGAAGTAACGTACGAAGTGGGAGACCGAGCATATCTTCGAGTGTCTCCACTTCGAGGAATCAAGAGATTCGGTGTGAAAGGAAAATTAGCACCTCGTTTCATTGGCCCCTACAAAATTCTGGAACGTAGAGGCGAAGTTGCATACAAACTGGAACTGCGGGAAGGATTGTCCGGAGTTCATGATGTCTTCCATGTTTCCCAGTTGAAGAAATGCCATGCTGAGATGGCCGATGTTCCGTTGAGAGATATCGTGCCCCTAGAGGCCATACAGCTTGACAGTGATCTGACGTATGAGGAGAAACCCGTCCGGATTCTCGAGACCGCCAACAGAGTTACCCGCAGCAAAATCATCAAGTTCTGCAAGGTGTTGTGGAGCCACCACACCAAGGAAGAACCCACCTAGGAACGAGAAGAGGATCTTCGTCGAGACCACCCACACCTATCTTCTAGCCAACCCGAATCTCGAGGGCGAGATTCATCTTAAGGTGGGTAGGTTTGTAACATCCCAATTTTCTCAAATTCAGATGTTAATAGATCATTCATATGCATCTCATATTTTATGCATCATTGTGTTCTTCTGGAAATTTTATTGTTATGTGACTACGGGCAATTTATCGGAGTGGAGATAATATGACTTCTCCCCTGTGAGTTAAAGTCACCATTTCGGTTTTTGCAAATTTTTCTAAACTCCGAATTATTTTACTTGAGTTGTTTTTTTCAATCGCGTTGTGTGACCTAGTGCATAAAACTATTTTTAAAAGTTGCATTAGGTGGAACTAGGGTTTCCTATATATATTATATATATATTAGTTGTTTATGTTATTTTTGTTTTTCCTAAGTAATCTAGTGCATATATGTATATTAGCACCTATTTTTTTTTCTAGTATTTTGTTAGCTAGGATATATATTTTTCTGTTTTGTTTTCTTTTTTTTGCTGCTGTTAGTTTGTTTTTCAAAAAAAAAAAACTACCAGGCCGAGCCAAAAGTGGCTCAGCCCAGCCGCACCCTTGCCCACACCCACGTACATGCATGCATGCAAGCCTGCATGCACAGCCCCAACCGCCCGAGCATCTCTCTCTCCCTGTGTCCTTTCTTTCCTTCCTCTCCTCTCCTCTCTTTCCTCCCTCCCTTTCCTTTTTCTTCTCCAGCAGAAAACGAGCACTCCACCTCTCGCGATCTCCCTCTTCCTTCTCCTCTCCTTTTTCTCCTCTCTCTCTCCCAGCGCCTCCCTCTCTTTCCTATTTTCTCTCCCCGTTCTTTCTTTTCTCTACCTCCCTCTCTTTCCGTTCTGCACCAGAGACCAAACCGAGCTGCACCTTCCCCATGTCTCTTTCCTTTCTCCTACCTCTCTCCTCTCTTTCCTTACTGCTCCTCTCACCCGAGACCACACCACCTCCACCAGGGACTTCTTCCCTACTCCCTCTCCTCCTTCCTTGTCCACCTCTCTGTCACCTTCCTTCTTCCACCAAACCGAAACCGAGCAGCTCCCTCTCCTCGCGATTCCCTCCCCAAAGCTTCTCCTCCTTCCATAAGCCCCCCCACCTAGCCTATATAAAGCCCCACCCCCCGGAGACCCCGTTCCCAACCCTAGCCGCCACCGCCGCCACGCCCTCTCGCCGCCCGAAGTCTCGCCGGTGCAGGCTGCTGCCACCCTCGGCCTCGCCCTGGGAAGCCACCCCCCGGAGCCCCTCTCCCCCGAGCGCCTCCCCCCCCCCCCCCCGCGGAGGAGGACCCCGCCGCCGCCTCCCCCCGAAGCCCCACCGCCCCCGGAGCTCCCTCCTCGCCATCCATCTCCATTCTTGCCGGTGCAAGCTACAACCAGCAGGTAGCTATCCATCTCTCTCTCTATTTGCATGCATCCCATCCTAGCCTTTAGATCTCCATGCAATGGCTAGGATTAGAACACTAGTAACCCTTCGGTTTATTCCAAAAAACCATTAGGTTCTTTTAGCCACTTATGCATTAACCGGCGACCTTGTTAGCCTTAGGCCATTTGCTCGAAGTCACGAAACAAACGCCACCGCAGCTTGCCACGTGCTAGTACTAGTAGCAGCAGTTTTTTTTCGGTTTTGACTGAAAAACAGAAAGTTTCAATTGTGTTTTAGCCACAACTTTTTATCCCTACGTCCAATTACATTGATTATTTTTCCAGGAGCTCACAAATTTCCTGTAGTTTTAAAAAATATATAATTTGTCTGTGTTAGAAATTTTTAAATATAAGTTAGAGCAGATTTAGTTTAAACACTATTTTGCTTATTCCAGGAGTTTGAAAAATGATATTGAGTTGATTCTTTTTGCTACTGTTTTCTAGTGATAAAATATTACTGTGGTAGAATGTTTAGAATTTTTAAAGTAATTTTACCGATGTTTTCAACAGAAACAAGTTTCTGCCTACCGGCGCGCGATAAAATTCTTTTGCGTAGTCTTTTGCAAATCATCGCATGTGATGTTATTTTTACTTGTGGCATGATTGGATTGCTTATGGTGTGCTTTGTGTTTGTATCGGTAGATCATCCGGAGTGCGAAGCGTGTTACTTAGAGACGCTCGAGCAGGACAACTCTCATCAAGGCAAGTCATCTTTGATCAAGTTATTTTTACCTATGTTTTCAAGGCATAGTAGATCACCTTCTTTTCCCTATTTGCATGCTGCCTAGGTACTTGGAAACTTTAGTCATAGTTATAGTATCATGTGGTAGGAACACAACAACCCCGACACTTGGCCCCGGGACGACAATGTTATTTTTGCTATGCGCTAGTAGACGGGTTATCGGTTGAGTGTATTCCACGAGTGATGCGAGGTTGATATAATAACCAACCCCGGACTAAGACAAGATTTTCAAGACCTCGGACGCAATGCAACACTGGGTGAACGACGGTTGATCGGCTCCCTGGAAAACCCAGTGGATGCCCGGGATGCTGGAGAGGCCATGTCATCCTGCGGAAAGCTTCACCCAGGCTCAAAGGGACGGACGGAGACTTCAAGACTCAAGGCTTACCTGCACAGCCACAAGTCATTATGGGCTCTGGCTTGGTTGGACAACGCGGCGACTCTGGACAGGCGGTGCTAGCAGATGTAGACGAACGGTAGGAATGGATGGGCACCGATAGGGATTCAGAGGGACCCGTTGAAAGACCATGTTTTGATCATCCGGTCTTCAAACACCCTGAAGTGCGAGGACAAACCCGGAGGCGATCAAATCTTG
>NC_058520.1:270344337-270346837 GCF_904849725.1 Hordeum vulgare subsp. vulgare
AACATAAACTTTCTGAAATATAAAAGATATTAATTTAAAAACAATTATAGAAAAAGAAATAGCCATAATCCTAAAAGAACTAAAACAGAATCTGTTTTTGTAAAAACCCCAAGTAAAAATATTTAAAAAAAACTGAAACTGAAACTACTGAAAGATATGATCAACAGGAAGCAGCAGCAAAAAGAATCAAATTAAAAGCTATTTTTAAACTCCCGGAATAAGCAAAACGAGCTTTAATTCAAATCTGATCTAACTCAATTTTTATAAATTCAAACATAGACAAATTATATATCTACAGAAACTGCATAAAATTTGTGATACAACTCAAAAAGAATTATATAATTTGGAGTTACACACTAATAGATATGAATTTTCTAATATTGCAATTTTCTGAAAAAACTGCAATACGGGATTTCGTGAATCTCACCATGGGTGACACAGAGGAAGAACTCCGGCGAGGTAGCTGCTCCGGCGAGGTGGGGAGGTCGCCGACGGGGAGGGGGAACGGCGGAGGGGGTCCCGGAGGCGAGGAAGGGGGCATCAGGGGCTCCTGGGCGTTCTTCTGTTCGGCTCCTTGCAGGAACAACAATGATGGGGGCGTCGTGGCTACGGGCAGGGAGAGGGCGAGCTGCTGGGAAAATGGAACGAGGAGAGGAGGGGCGTTCTTATAGGGGTGGTGGGAGGCTCGGGAAGGAAGTGTAGCCCGCGAATCGGGGGAGGGAAACTTCCTGGGAAGCTTCTGCCATGGCCACACAAGGAAGCTCGTGAGGAGGAAGAAGAAGGTGGGATTGGGCCAGATTGGTTTCCTAACGTGGCCCAAGTACATTCCTAAAATAAGAGATCTCTTTCCCTTTTTATTAAAACAGGAATTAATACAATTAAAAGGAAATAGAATATCCTCGGAATATAGGGGTATAATATATTAAAATTTTCAGAAAAGTAAATCCAAAAAGATGGGCATTTTTTCACTACCAAAATAAATACTTGAAAAAAAATATGTTTTTTTAGGAAATTCCTAAACGCTTTATTTCTTTTTGCAAATATTTTCTCAAATAAATCTTGGGTTTCATAGCTCAAATATTTCAAAGAATATCCCCGGGTTTTGGAGGGTCATGTTTCTCCTCTCTTTTTCTTGCTTGACAAGATATGGTTCCGGCATTCCGTGAGTGTGGATGAAACAAAATGCAAAGCAAAATCGAAAGGAATTCAAATGCCACCTTGATTCAAATTCTTTATAGTTGAAGAAGTCATGCTATCTCCTCTCGCTGATTTTAAAAAAAAAGATGAATTTGAATTCACAGGAAAAAGGGGAAAGTCATTTTATTCCCTCTCATTCAAAAGTTTTTAAAAGTTTCAAATTTCACTCAAGTTTCAATCACTCAAGCAAACAAACAAACAATCTTATAATTATATTAACATTCCAAAATTTGGGATGTTACAGAAGATCAGAGCTAACGATCAGCATTCGGCAAGCCTTTTTACCTAAGTTTGGGCCGGGATGACGGGGCTGGGCACTAGAGGGCAACCACCCTTGCCACAATGACACCGCTCCCAAGTTCCAGCGTCTTCCGCATGCGCCAGCGCAGCGTCCAAGTGTCGAAACACCTCGATACGTGTCTTCACCAGCACATCGCTGACAAGGACAAGACGTGCATTTAATGCACTTGACAACGGTAGATGGATAAGCACCGCTCTAGGTTCACTGTAACTCCTCGTGCACATACCATCCAGCACTGTAGGTGACCACTTTGCCTATAGAAGGAGGCCCTTAGCTCATTCATAAGGGGTTAGACTCTTTGGACATTGACTCATAAGACGATCATCAACAGTCACTGTAACAAACAACAAAACGCTTAATACAATCACAGAAGCAGGACGTAGGCTTTTACGCGTAAGCGGCCCGAACCTGGGTAAAAAGGCTTGTCGGGTGCTGATCGTTAGCTCTGGTCTTCACGTCACCTCTCCCCGCCCTATGATCACAAGGGTTTCACCTTCATTCCCATAGGTGTCGATCTCGCACCGCCGACAAACAACAACAAGGATGATGACGACAACAACAATGACGAAAACAATGATAATGAAAAGAACAATGACAACAAAAATAACAAAAACAATGACAACAGCAACAACAACGAAAACATCGACATCAACGACAACAACAACAACGACAATAACGATATCAATGACATCAATAACAACAAAAACAACAAACATGACGATAACGATGACGCCGACGCCGACGATGATGACGATGATGACGACGACGATGACGACGACGACGACGTCGATGACGACGACGACGGCGACTACCTCGATGACGACGACTACAACATCAAAAACGACAACCATAACGACGACGACAACGACGACATCAACGACAACGACGACAATGACGAGAACAACGAGAAGAACGATAACAACAACAACAATGACAACAACGATATTAACGACAATACTGACAACAACAACAACAACAACAACAACAACAACAACAACAACA
>NC_058520.1:270351837-270361837 GCF_904849725.1 Hordeum vulgare subsp. vulgare
TGATTTTATCCTCATAACTACCTAATAGTCAAGTTTTAATTTGTTTCCTACAATAACTCACGTATGGTTGAATTGGCATCTCCAACTCCAACCTATTACCATTATTAAGTTTCCCATCAAATTTTATTAAGTGTGTCATATGTCAAGATCATCCAACAACTGTAATGGCCTAGCTGGTCAAAATTGTCCATAACCGAGGACACGGCTAATCATGATTAGTTTGTACACTCTGCAGAGGTTAGTACGCTGTACCCACTCGACCCAACCCGAAGATTGAGACGAAGTCTTTCAGAAGCAGTCACCTAGTCCCACAGGAGGCCCATCCCACCTATCATAGCTACATCAGCTGGCACATCCGGGTAAGGTTTCCACGACTGATCAACTAAGCCAGAGCCCATAATAGCAAGTGGTCGCACAAGGAAGCTACTAGTCACTAAGTCTGTTTGATATTTTTGAACCTGGGCGACATCCACTTACATTCAGAGGGTTGATACCATGATGTACTTGAAACCACCCAGCAATACCATATCCGCCCAGAGGTGAATTAAATCCTTAATTACTACTCAAATTTATATTGTAGTAATCCTCACATAATCTCAGTGAATACAGGAACCAATCCCCGTCTACATAGCATAGCAAAATTACAAATACCACGATCTTCACTGACGAGGGATATAGCTCAATAGCATTGCCATAATAATAATATTCCTATACATGCATACTTTTCATAGGGTGATATAATACTACATGCATAGAAAAATAATAGGTAAAGGATGATCAACATGTAACTTGCCTTGATTCTGGTTCAGAAAGTCACACTCCTGACAATAGTTTGCGTCGCACTCCGCACAATCTACACGTTGCAAACAATCACACCGATCAATCACCACAATCACATAACACCAAATAAAACCATCGGCAATAAAACAACTTGTTTAAAACCAAAGCATACATAGCATGGCAGTAGGTATAAAATTATCTACCCGCTGATACGATGACAATGCAAAAATAATCAACTAAATCGGATGAACGGTTTGCAAAATATGGCCTCCGGTAGGTCTAAAATAAATCTAATTTAAAAAAAAATTAATTTTTGCAAAACTGAAAATTACTGGTTCTAACATGTTCTACTCATCAATACGAGATCACAGGAAAAATAATTGCCTAATTCGGAGTTACGAGTAAAAAGAGAATTGCGTTTCAAAATTATACCGAGAATCTGACATAGCTAAAAACAGGTTAAAAACAGATTTTATTCGCCCAAAAGTTGTTCATCGGGGTTTGTTGAATCGGACCATGTGTGAGTTCTTACCACAAACAGCGGGGAAAAACGGAACCGTCTCGGTGTGGTGCCTCCGATGGTGCTTCTCCGGTGACTGTTGGACAAACTCCCGCGACGTGCGCAATCTCCGTTGAACGGCTTCGCGAACTCCGACGAACACGGACGAACTCGGACGTGCACGGCGTGTTCCTGCTATGCTCGAGGCTGATGTGCGTGCGAATCGGGTCCTCGGGCTTGATGCCCTCGCGAGGAGAAGTCCCGGGCTCGGTCTCAGTTCGTGGGAAGCTGGGATAATGTGTCCGCCTCGGTCTGGGAGGGAAGGGGCTCCTGGTCGGTTTGGGATTAGGGGCATGGAGCTGGGGCTCGCTGGCCAGGAGCTGGGGCGATGCGAGGCTGGGGCTCGTTCCCTGGGCTCCTTGCTGGCTCGATGGGGCACGTGGGGCCAGGAGCTGCACTGGGTTCCATATCGCTCGCCTCCAGGAGCGCTAGCGCTCGGTGGGGCTGGGTGCTGGTGCGCTGGCGATGGGTGCTGGTGCGCTGGCTGGGCTGAGCCTTTGGCTCGGCCTGGCCAGTTGTTGTTTTTAATAAAACCACAGAAAAAATAACTAAATAATATTTTTTTTGAAAAACAAACCGAAGAAAATATACATATACAAAAATATATACATATATATATTAAAAACAAACGCATATAGTAATATATATATAAGTATATATAGATATATATATTAAAAATCTAATATATATATATATATATATATCCACCTAATAAATAATAAAGGAACCTAGTTCCACCTAATGCAAACTTTAGAAAATAGCTTTTATGCAATAGGACGAACAACGAGCTTTTAAAAACTCAACTAAAAATAATTTCGGACATTCTAAAATTTGCAAAACCAAATCGTGACTCCAAATAATATTTGAAACATTATGCACTTTTATTTGACAGGGGAGAAGTCATATTATCTCCACTCCAATAAATTGCCCGAAGTTACATAATGAATAAAATTTTCAAAACAGCAAATAATGCATAGGAAAATATGAGATGCATATGAATGATCTATTAACATCCGAATTTAAGAAAGTTGGGATGTTACAAACCTACCCCCTTAAGATGAATCTCGCCCTCGAGATTCGGTTTGGCTAGCAAATAGGTGTGGGTGATACTGCTTGAGATCCTCCTCTCGTTCCCAAGTAGCCACTTCTTCTGTATGATGATCCCACTGAAATTTGCATAATCTGATTGCCTTGGTGCGAGTAATTCTCTCTGCTGTCTCCAGAATCTTAACAGGCTTCTCCTGATATGTCAAGTCAGTCTCCAACTGAATTGCCTCAAGTGGCACTTTATCCCTTAAAGGAACGTCTGCCATCTCGGCCTGACACTTCTTCAGCTGGGATACGTGAAACACATTATGAACTCCTGACAACGCTTCTAGCAACTCCAGCTGATAAGCTCTTCTCCTCGACGCTCCAAGATCCTGTAAGGCCCCACAAAGAGTGGTGCTAACTTACCTTTGATTCCAAACCTCTTAATTCCACGAAGTGGTGAAACTCTAAGGTATGCAAGGGCTCCTACCTCATATGTCACCTCCTTACGCTTTGCATCTGCATAACTCTTTTGTCTGGACTATGCTATCTTTAGTCTGTCACGAACCAATCCGACTTTCTCCTCAGCATCTCTAATCAAGTTTGGTCCAAAGAACTCATGCTCTCCAACCTCGTCCCACATCAATGGTGTCCTGCACATCCTACCATACAGAAACTCAAACGGTGCCATTTGCAAACTAGCCTGATAACTGTTATTATATGAGAACTCTGCATATGGTAAATTATCATCCCAACTGGACCCGTAGTCCAAAGCACAAGCTCTCAACATATCCTCCAATATCTGATTCACCCTCTCAGTCTGCCCATCTGTTTGTGAATGGAATGTTGTACTGAACTCCAGTCTAGTACCCAATGATTCATGCAACTAACGCCAAAATTTAGAAGTGAACTGAGTACCTCTATCAGACACTACCTTCTTTGGAACTCCACACAGACAGACAATTCTGGACATATAAATCTTGGCTAGCTTAGCACTGGTATAGGTAGTCTTTACCGGGATGAAGTGAGCGACTTTAGTCAACCGATCAACAACTACCCAAATAGAATCATACCCTGATCGAGTCCTGGGTAATCCAGTGATGAAATCCATACCAATCTGATCCCACTTCCAATCAGGTATAGGCAAGGGTTGTAACAAACCTGCTGGTTTTTGATGGTCTGCTTTAACTCTCTGGCACACATCACATACTGCAATATACTCAGGAATTTCCCTCTTCAAGCTAGGCCACCAAAATCTCTCCCTCAAATCCAAATACATCTTAGTATTACATAGGTGAATAGAATAAGGTGAATCATAAGCCTCCCGAAGGATCAACTTCTTTATATCTGCATCCTGAGGTACACAAATACGCTTCTCAAACCATATGGTTCCATGTACATCCTCATGGAAATCTTTTGTCTTCCCTTTTAGCATATTCTCCTTTATCTCAGCAATATACTTATCATCCTTTTGAGCTTCTCTAATTCTGTCAAGCAAAGTAGGCCTTACCTCAAGTGTAGCCAAATAGCCTCTAGGGACCATCTCCAATCTCAGATTTCTGAACTACTCACATAACTCCGATGGCATATCATCAATATTAATTGCATTAGCATGGATCCTACGACTCAATGCATCAGCAACAACATTAGCCTTACCAGGATGATACTGTACATTCAAATCATAATCCTTAATAAGCTCCAACCATCTCCTTTGTCTGAGGTTCAACTTCCTCTGAGTAAATATGTACTTGAGGCTCTTATGATGAGTAAATATATCACAATGATTACCAACGAGATAATGCCTCCAAGTTTTCAGTGCATGCACAACTGAGGCTAACTCCAAATCATGTGTAGGATAATTATGCTCATGATTCTTAAGCTGACGTGAAGCATAAGAAACAACTTTACCTTCCTGCATCAAAACACTCCCATGTCCCTGACGAGAAGCATCACAATATACCTGGAGTCTTTGTGTATGTCCGGCAGAGTTAAAACTGGTGTTGTGACTAAACGCTGCTTCAACTCCTGAAAGCTAGCTTCACAATCATCAGTCCAAACGAAATTATTCCCCTTCTTCAACAATTCAGTCATAGGCTTTGCAATCTTTGAGAAATTCTCAATAAACCTTCTGTAATAACCTGCTAAGCCCAAAAAGCTGCGAATCTCACCAACTGACGTGGGTGTCTCCAACTTTGTAACAGCAGCAACCTTGGATGGATCAACTGCAACTCCATTACCTGATATAACATGGCCAAGGAATGCTACCTCATCCAGACAAAACTCACATTTACTGAACTTGGCATAAACTCGTGCTCCCTCAATTTCTCCAACACCAAACTCAGATGCACTTCATGCTCTTGCTTATTCTTGGAGAACACCAATATATCATCAATGAAAACAACCACAAATTTAACCAAGAACTCCATAAACACCTTGTTCATCATATTCATGAAGTATGCTGGGGCATTAGTCAATCCAAATGACATAACAGTATACTCATACAGCCCATACCTCGTAGTGAAAGCGGTCTTTGGAATATCTTGCTCACGAATCTTTAATTGATGTTAACCAGAACAAAGATCAATCTTAGAAAACACAGTAGCTCCCTCCAACTGGTCAGACAGATCATTTATCATAGGCAAAGGATACTTGTTCTTAATGGTTACCTCATTCAGAGAACGATAATCAACACACATCCTCAAGGTCCCATGCTTCTTCTCAACAAACAAAACAGGGGCTCCCCAAGGTGATGAACTTGGGCGAATAAATCCTTGTGCCTGTAACTCCCTTAACTGCTTCTTCAATTCCTCCAACTCTTGAGGAGGCATTCGGTAAGGTCTCTTTGCAATAGGTCCAGTACCAGGCATTAAATCAATGAGAAACTCAATATCTCTATCTGGTGGCATACCTGGCAACTCCTCTGGAAACACATCTGGATAATCTTCCACAACTGGCACCTCTTCCAGGCTACCCCCCTTAAGAGAGCTCACCTGCATCCTCTTATGCTGATACTTACATACATATTGGATTCTCTTCCCTCCTGGTGCACTGAGAGAAATAGATCGACTAGCACAATCGATAACTCCTTCATATAATTGTAACCAGTCCATACCCAAAATAATATCCAGACCTTGTGACTTCAATATGATCAAATCTATACGGAACTCATGCTTCCCAATAGACAAGTTTAACTGATGACAATCAACACCTGCTATCATCTCAGCTCGTGGGGAGCTCACTCTAATAGGCATACTAAGGGTCTTGGTTGGCAAGAATAGACGAGTAATAGATAAAATAGGTCTAAAGGAATATAGATATTCTACCCATATGCATATTATGATCAAGGTAATATATATGAGAAAACAAAACACCATAGCAATAACACAAACAAGCATGACAATAATCAAACATATCTATATATAGTCGAATAATTCCGACAAGATCCTAGTTTAACAAACAAGCAAAATAACAATCAAGCAAGCAACCTAGTATCGTCATGCCATAAAGCGGGCATAATCAGATACGCTAACATGTTAATATCGCAATTAAAACCAAGATAAGTGGTGGTCTCAGCACTAGTTCCTACTTAAGCTGGTCAAGATACTAGAGTGGTTGTCTAATGAAAGAGTAAGATGTAGACAAGGTTTATAGAATAAATTTTCACTCCTATGTCTTTTCTAATCAATTTCTAGGGCCACGACCTACAGCCAACGCACTGCTCTGATGCCATCTGTAACGACCAAACCTTGAAGGATTTGTGTCTCTGTGCTTTACTGTGCTAGTCCCTGGATCGACTCGCTAGCACACACAGTATAGATGAAAACCAGATATAGCAAGTGCATCATTAATTACAATGTATGATCCAGAATTTATAAAATATAACAATCTGCATAGAACTTAGCTAGCCTTATCCATCAAACAGCAGAAAAGTAGCAGAATAATAACGATGAGTCCCATCATAGCCCACTGGTGATGTTGAGTGAAGACTCGCGACCCTAACGGTACCTTACTCCTCGTCTGAATATCCTGCAACATGACACGTTGCAGCCATATAGTTCAATACTTTGAATGTATTGGCAAGTTACACAGGAAAAATAATATAACAGACCTACATGTATATGCATAGTATAACAAGAGAAAGGTTGATGGTTATTTTGCAGAAAGCTGATTTTATCCTTATAACTACCTAATAGTCAAGGTTTAATTTGTTTGCTACAATAACTCATATATGGTTGAATTGGCATCTCCAACTCCAACCTATTACCATTATTAAGTTTCGCATCAAATTTTACTATGTGTGTCATCTGTCAAGATCATCCAACAACTGTAATGGCCTAGCTGCTCAAAATTGTCCATAACCGGGACACGGCTAATCATGATTAGTTTATACACTCTGCAGAGGTTAGTACGCTGTACCCACTCGACCCAACCCGAAGATTGAGACGAAGTCTTTCAAAAGCAGTCACCTAGTACCATAGGAGGCCCATCCCACCTATCATAGCTACATCAGCTGACACATCCGGGTAAGGTTTCCACGACTGATCAACTAAGCCATAGCCCATAATAGCCAGTTGTCGCACAAGGAAGCTACTAGTCACTAAGTCTGTTTGATCTTTTTGAACCTGAGCGACATCCACTTACATTCAGAGGGTTGATACCATGATGTTCTTGAAACCACCCAGCAATATCGTATTCGCCCAGAGGTGAATTAAATCCTTAATTACTACTCAAATATATTTTGTAGTAATCCTCACATAATCTCAATGAATACAGGAACCAATTCCCGTCTACATAGCATAGCAAAATTACAAATACCACGATCTTCACTGACGAGGGATATAGCTCAATAGCATAGCAATAATAATAATATTCCTATACATGCATAGAAAAATAATAGGTAAAGGATGATCAACATGTAACTTGCCTTGATTCTAGTTCAGAAAGTCACACTCCTGACAATAGTTTGCGTCGCACTCCGCACAATCTACACGTTGCAAACAATCACACCAATCAATCACCACAATCACATAACACCGAATAAAACCATCGGCAATAAAACAACTTGTTTAAAACCAAAGCATACATAGCATGGTAGTAGGTATAAAATTATCTACCTGCTGATACGATGACAAGGCAAAAATAATCAACTAAATCGGATGAACGGTTTGCAAAATATGGCCTCCGGTAGGTCTAAATAAATCTGGTTTGACAAAAAAATTTAATTTTTGCAAAACTGAAAACTACTGGTTCTAACATGTTCTACTCATCAATACGAGATCACAGGAAAAAGAATTTCCTGATTCGGAGTTACGAGTAAAAAGATAAACGCGTTTCAAAATTATACCGAGAATCTGACACAGCTAAAAACAGGTTAAAAACAGATTTTATTCGCCCAAAAGCTGTTCGTCGGGGTTTGTTGAATCGGACCGTGTGTGCGTTCTTACCACGAACTGCGGGGAAAAACGGAACCGTCTCGGTGTGGTACCTCCGATGCTGCCTCTTCGATGACTGTCGGACAAACTCCGGCGACGTGCGCAAACTCCGGTGAATGGCTTCGCGAACTCCGACGAACACGGACGAACTCGGACGTGCACGGCGTGTTCCTGCGATGCTCGAGGCTGCTGTGCGTGCGAGGCGGCGGCGCTGTGCGAATCGGGAGCAGGGGAAAAATCGGGTCCTGGGGCTTTATGCCCTCGCGAGGAGAAGTCCCGGCCTCGGTCTCAGTTCGTGGGAAGTTGGAATACCGTGTCCGCCTGTGTCTAGGAGGGAAGGGGCTCCTGGTTGGTTTGGGATTAGGGGCAGGGAGCTGGGGCTCGCTGGCCAGGAGCTCGGGCGATGCGAGCCTGGGGCTCGTTCCCTGGGCTCCTTGCTGGCTCGATGGGGCACGTGGGGCCAGGAGTTGCGCTGGGTTCGAGATCGCTGGCTTCCAGGAGCGCTAGCGCTCGGTGGGGCTGGGTACTCGTGCGCTCGCGATGGGTGCTGGTGCGTTGGCTGGGCTGAGCCTTTGGCTCGGCCTGGCCAGCTGTTGGTTTCTTTTTAATAAAACCACAAAAAAGTAAATAACTAAATAATATTTATTTTTTTAAAAAGAAACTGAAAAAAATATACGTATACAAAAATATATATATATATATTAAAAACAAACGCATATAGTAATATATTTATAAGTATATATAGATATATATATTAAAAATCTAATATATGTATATATATATATATATATAAATCTAGCTAATAAATAATAAAGGAACCTAGTTCCACCTAATGCAAACTTTTGAAAATAGCTTCTATGCAATAGGACGAAAAACGAGCTTTTAAAAACTCAACTAAAAATAATTTCGGACATTATAAAATTTGGAAAACCAAATCGGAGACTCCAAATAATATTCGAAACATTATGCACTTTTATTTGACACAGAATAAAATTTTCAAAACAACAAATAATGCATAGGAAATATGAGATGCATATGAATGATCTATTAACATCCGAATTTAAGAAAATTGGGATGTTACACGACAACAACCACGAATATAACAACAACAACAACAACAATAACAACAACAAGAAAAAACAACAACAACAACAACAACAACAACAAGAACAACAACAGCAACAAGAACAACAACACCAAAGACGACAACGACGACGACGACAACAACAACAACAAAAACAACAACAACAACAACCACAATAATAACGACGACGACGACGATAACAACGACAATGACGAGAACAACGATAAGAACGATAACAACAACAATGACACCATCGACATAACGACAACAACGACAATAATGACAACGACAACAACAACAAGAACAAGAACAATAACAACAACAACCACGACGACAAACACGATGAAGACGACGACGACGACAACAACAACAACAACAACAAAAACAACAACAACAACAACAACAACGACAAAACAACAACAACAACAACAACAACAACGACAACAGCAACAACAACGACAACAGCAACAACAATAACAACAACAATGACAACAACAACAACAACAACAACAACAACAACAACAACAACAACAACGACAACAACGACAAAAACAACAACAATGACAACAACAACAACAACAACAACATACAACAACAACAACAACAACAACAACTATAACAACAACAACACCAACAACAACGACAACAACAACGACAACAACAACAACAACAACGACAACAACAACAACAACAACAACAACCACAACAACTACAAGGACAACAACAACAACAACAACAACAACAACAACGATAGCAACAACAACAACAACAACAACAGCAACAACAACAACAACAACAGCAACAACAATGACAAGGACAATAACAACGACAAGAACAAGAAAAATAATATCGACGATAACGACGACGACGATGACGACGAAGACGACAACAAAAATGACAATGACGAGAACAATGACAACAACAACAACAACAACCACAATAACAACAACGACAACATCACCAATCATGACGATGACGAAGATGACCACGATGACAATGACGACGACAACAACAACAGCAACAACAACAACAACAACAACAACAACAAAAACAACAACAACAATAACAACAACCACACCAACAACAACAACTACAACGACGACGACGACGATGACG
>NC_058520.1:270369337-270371837 GCF_904849725.1 Hordeum vulgare subsp. vulgare
ATGTAGCGACCCGACTCAAAACGAGTCAAGCCTCTGTGTATCTGTGCCATCCCTGGATCAGTATGCTGGCACACACAGTACATCAATGTATATATCAAAGTGCAATCACATGTAAATAGCGTAAAACTGATATATACCTTAAATATTTCAGCGGAAGCAGTCAAGGGAGTTGAGTCCCAATAAACACCAACGGCAAGTTGAGTGTAGACCGTAACCCTGAATCGTACTCTTACTCGTCGATGAAAAATATCTGCAACATAAGACGTTGCAGCCGTGTAGGTCAGCATATTGAATATGCCGGCAAGTCACATAAGAGAGGGGTAAAATCTCATCTATACTATATGCATATATGGCAAGTGGGGTTGTAAGTTTTAGCGTAAAGCAATTTTTCTCCTACAACAAGAGAGGGCTAAAAGAAAAATGTTACTACTTTGTTGGTTGTTAGCGAGATGGTTTCGCCAACCAGTTCTCGTAACCGAGTTGTCAATAATTACCTTCATCAAATATATTTAATGGTGTTGAGAAATCCAGATAACTTCAGTTCCTTTGGCTCAAGTTGTCCATGACCGTGGACACGGCTAATCGATTAGGTTTGAGTACTCTGTAGAGTTTTGCACACGTTCCCCACAAGATTTGATCGCCTCCGAGTATGTCCTCGCACTTCAGGGTGTTTGAAGACCGGATGATCAAAACATGGTCTTTCAACGGGTCCCTGTGAATCCCTGTCGGTGCCTATCCATTCCAACTTTCTTCTACATCTGCTAGCACCGCCTGTCCAGAGTCGCCGCGTTGTCCAACCATGCTAGAGCCCATAATGACTTGTGGTTGTGTAGGTAAGCCTTGGGTCTTGAAAATATCCGTCCGTCTCTTTGAGCCTGGGTGAAGCTTTCCGCAGGATGTCATGGCTGTCCCCAGCATCCCAGGCATCCACTGGGTTCTCCAGGGAGCCGATCAACCATCCTTCACCCAAAGTTGCATTGCGTCCGAGGTCTTGAAAATCTTGTCTTAACCGGTCTTGATTATTTAATCAACCATGCATCACTCGTGTTATGCACTCAACCGAAATCCCGTCTACTCAAGCATAGCAATATGAACTTTGTCGTCCCGGGGCCAAGTATCAGGGTTGTTGTGTGCCTACCACATGATACTACAATCTATACTAAAATTTCCAAGTACCTAAGCAGCATGCAATTGGGCATAGGATGGTAGAACTACGATGCATAAAACATAGGTGATAGTATGATCAAAGTGACTTGCTTGGTGATGTTGACGAAGAAGAATTTCTCGAGAAAATAACTTGATAGACTACTCGTCACTCTCCGATGAAATCTATATAACAAACATATCATTCACATAAGCACTCATACTAGCAATCATTCTAACAATCAAAACAAAAGATAGAGCGAATAGGAAATCCGAAAGAAACTTCAAATAAGACTAGGGAGTCTTCTACTACATCAACACTAAATAGTTTTTGTCTAACAGAAAAATAATAACAAGAAACTAAGATATAAATCTAACTAAGATAAAATAAAGTATTTTTCACAAAACTACTTGAAAGGATTTCCAAACGGGATTTGAAACAATGGTGAAACCAATTGCAAGTTATTAAGGAACTAGAATTGTTTTCGTGAAAACAAATAAAAATAAAATAAAAACTTGTTGCAAAACTACTGTTTAACTAACATAAACAAAACAATAATGTTTCTGAAATAATAAAGAAAATATTTTAAAAACAATTATAGAAAATGAATTAACCGCAATCCTAAAAGAGGTGAAACAGAAATTGTTTCACAAGAAACTGTGAGCTAAAATACTCAAACAAATCTGAAATTTTTACCACTGATAAATAAGATTACTAGTGATCAGTAGCAAAACGAATGAAATTAAAAGCTATTTTTAAACTCCTGGAATAGGCAAAACAAGGATTAAACTAAATCTGATCTAACTTATGTTTGCAAATTTTAAACATAGACAACTTATATGTTTTTTAAAACTACAGGAAATTTGTGAGCTACTGGAAAAAGAATCACTCTCATTGGACTTCGGGATCAAAAGTTATGGCCAAAACAAAACGGAAACTTTGCTGTTTTTGCTACACACACGTGGCGCTCACTGATTGGCTAAGAGGGTGTTTGCTGCTAACGCTAGGAGCAAACGGCCGAGTTCTAACCAAAACTTGCTGGCTAATGAATAAGTGAAATAAAACCGATGGTTTTCTGAGCTAAACCGAAAAGTTACCCTCCTTCTAATCGACACCATAGAATATAGATCTAAGGGCTAAAACTAAAAAAAACAAAACAAGTAAAAAAAAGAAAGAAAGAGGGGGCCTTACCGTGGCTGGGAGTTGCCCCCGTGCTGGCTATGGTGGCCGAGGTGGCTGGGGTCGGGGTGACCTCCGGTGGGGTGGGGTAGGGGCCGGCGAGGGCTGGGGTGGCAGGGGGGGCGGTGGGGCTCCAGGGAGGGGAGGGAGGCGAGGTGGAGGGAGGGCTGCAGGGGG